>NW_022631008.1:12347282-12347617 GCF_010015895.1 Lontra canadensis
AAAAAAACAATAGAACAAATCAACGAAACTAGGAGCTGGTTCTTTGAAAGAATTAAAAAGATTGATAAACCCCTGGCCAGACTTATCAAAAAGAAAAGAGAAAGGACCCAAATCAATAAAATCATGAATGAAAGAGGAGAGATCACAACGAACACCAAAGAAATACAGACAATTATAAGAACATATTATGAGCAACTCTATGCCAACAAATTTGACAATCTGGAAGAAATGGATGCATTCCTAGAGACATATAAACTACCACAACTGAACCAGGAAGAAATAGAAAGCCTGAACAGACCCATAACCAGTAAGGACATTGAAACAGTCATCAAAAA
>NW_022631008.1:12347627-12363976 GCF_010015895.1 Lontra canadensis
TGGATCATTTCCTTACACCACACACGAAAATAGACTCAAAATGGATGAAGGACCTCAATGTGAGAAAGGAATCCATCAAAATCCTTGAGGAGAACACAGGCAGCAACCTCTTCGACCTCAGCTGCAGCAACATCTTCCTAGGAACATCGCCAAAGGCAAGGGAAGTAAGGGCAAAAATGAACTATTGGGATTTTATCAAGATCAAAAGCTTTTGCACAGCAAAGGAAACAGTGAACAAAACCAAAAGACAACTGACAGAATGGGAGAAGAAATTTGCAAACGACATATCAGATAAAGGGCTAGTGTCCAAAATCTATAAAGAACTTAGCAAACTCAACACCCAAAGAAAAATAATCCAATCAAGAAATGGGCAGAGGACATGAATAGACATTTCTGCAAAGAAGACATCCAGATGGCCAACAGACACATGAAAAAGTGCTCCATATCACTTGCATCAGGGAAATACAACCACAATGAGATATCACCTCACACCAGTCAGAATGGCTAAAATTAACAAGTCAGGAAATAACATATGCTGGCGAGGATGCGGAGAAAGGGGAACCCTCCTACACTGTTGGTGGGAATGCAAGCTGGTGCAACCACTCTGGAAAACAGCATGGAGGTTCCTCAAATTGTTGAAAATAGAACTACTCTATGACCCAGCAATTGCAGTACTGGGTATTTACCCTAAAGATACAAACGTAGTGATCCGAAGGGGTACGTGCACCTCGATGTTTATAGCAGCAATGTCTACAATAGCCAAACTATGGAAAGAACCTAGATGTCCATCAACAGACGAATGGATAAAGAAGATGTGTATATATACAAAATGGAATACTATGCAGCCATCAAAAGAAATGAAATCTTGCCATTTGCGACGACATGGGTGGAACTAGAGGGTATCATGCTTAGCGAAGTAAGTCAATCGGAGAAAGACAATTATCATATGATCTCCCTGATATGAGGGAGAGGAGATGCAACATGGGAGGTTAAGGGGGTAGGAGAAGAGTAAATGAAACAAGATGGGATTGGGAGTGAGACAAACCATAAGTGACTCTTAATCTCACAAAACAAACTGAGGGTTGATGGGGGGAGGGGGGTTGGGGGGGTGGGGTTATGAACATTGGGGAGGGTATGTGCTATGGTGAGTGCTGTGAAATGTGTAAACCTGGCGATTCACCGACCTGTACCCCTGGGGATAAAAATATATTATATGTTTAAAAAAATTTTATTAATTAAAAAAAAACTCTCAACAGTGTAGGTTTAGAAGGAAAATACCTCTACATATGAAAGGCCATATCTATCTATCTATCTATCTATCGATAGATAAATCTATCGATAGATAGATAGATACGTATGAAACACCTCCCTGTTAATATTGTATTCAATTCTGAGATACTGAGAGCTTTCCCCCTATGATCAGCAACAAGAAAAGGATATTCGTTGTCATCACTTTTATTCAACATAGTACAAGTAGTCCTAGCCACAGCAATCAGATAAGAAAAAGGAATAAAATGCATCAAAATTGGTTAGGAAGAAGTAACTTTCACTATTACAGATGACATGATACTCTATATAGAAGATCTTGAAGACTCCACCAAAAAACTACTAGGACTGATAAATGAATTCAGTAAGGTACAAAATCAATGTATAGGAGTCTATTGTATTTTATACAGTAATAATGAAGCAACAGAAAAAGGAATTAAGAAAGCAGTCCCATTTATAATTGCACCAAAAATAATAAAATACCTAAAAATAAACTTAATCAAGGAGGTAAAAGATCTCCATTCTGAAAACTATAAAACATTGATGAAATAAATTGAAGATGACACAAAAAATGGAAAGCTATTCCATGCTCATGAATTGGAAGAACAAATATTGTTAAATGTCCACACTACCCAAAGCAATCTACAGATTTAATATAGTCCCTTTCAAAATACCAAAAACATTTTCACAGAACTACAATAAATAATCTTAAAATTTATATGGAACCACAAAAAACAACAAACAGTCAAAAAAAAAAAAAAAAAAAACTTGAAAAGGCAAACCAAAGCTGGGGCTATCACAATCCCAGATTTCAGGGTATATTGCAAAGCTGTGATAGTCAAAACAGTATGGTACTGGCACAAAAATAGACACATAGGTCAACAGAAGACAGTAGAAAGCCCAGAAACAAACCCATGATTATATGGTTATTTAATCTTTAATAAAAAAGGCAAGAATATGCAATGGAAAAAAGACAGTCTCTTCAACAAATGGTGCTGAGAAAACTGAACAGCTACATGAAAAAGAATGAAAGTGGAACACTTTCTCACACCATACACAAAATTGAACTCAAAATGGGTTAAAGACCTAAATGTGAGACCTGAAACCATAAAAATCCTAAAAGAAAGCACGGGCAGTAATGTCCTGACCTCAACCATAGCAGCATTTTTCTAGATATGTTTCCTGTGTCAAGGGAAGCAAAAGCATAGGTAAACTATTGGGACTACATGAAAATAAAAAGCTTCTGCACAGCAAAGACAACAATCAACAAAACTAAAAGGTAACCTATGGAATGGGAGGAAATATTTACAAATAACATATCTGATAAAGGGTTATTAGTATTCAAAATATATAAAGAACTTTACAACTCAACACCAAAAAAACTCAAATAATCCAATTAAAAATGGGCAGAAGACATGAACAGATATTTCTCCAAAGAAGTTATACGATGGTCAACAGACACATGAAAAGATGTTCAACACCACTAATCATCAGGGAAATCCCAAATCAAAACAAGGAAATACCACCTCATACCTGTCAGAATGACTCAATTCAAAAACATAAGAAAAAACAAGTGTTGCAAGGATGTGGAAAAAAGTTTCTTTTTTTTTTTTTATAGATGTTTCTTTATTGTTAAGCTGCAAAGTACATGGTTTAATACAACAAAAAACATGTAATCAAGTGAAAAAAAAATAAACTGAACAATAAACAAACACTCAAAACAAAATATTTTCCATTGGAAACATGTTAAGATGAATACGGGGTTTCATTACCATCTTATTGCAATTTTCTTCTGTGTTACTAACCTACATACCCCATGTTTTCTGTAATCATGCAGGTGTGAATGGGAGTTTGGATGATTAAATACATGAAAAGTCCATTTACTGCAGAGAATCGTTTCACAAGGCAGCCAAACTGGGTTTAGAGAACAAAATTATTCAAGAAGTTCTCCACGTATTTAGGTTCATTTTAGAATCCATGAACCTTAAGCTGTTCCTCCTTGACAATGCCAACCTCCAAGAGAAACTGGCAAACTTTTTTCCCTGTGGTGTGAATGCACGCTTGTATACCAGTGTAGAAAACAGTGTAGAGGTTCCTCAAAAATTTGAAAATGGAACTACCCTACAATCCAGCAATGGCACTACTGGGTATTACCTAAAAATATGAAAACACTTATACAAAAGAATGTATGCACTCCTATGCTTATTGCAGCATTATTTACAATAACCAAATTATGGAAGCCACCTAACCATCTATCAACAGAGGAATGGGTAAAGAAATGGTGTACACACACACACACACACACACACACACACACACACACGAATATTACTCAGCTACAAAAAAAGAAAAATCTTGCCATGTCCAACAACATGGATAGAGCTAGAAAGTATAATGCTAAACAAAATAAGTCAGTCAAAGAAAGACAAATGCCATATGATTTCACTCATGTGGGATTTAAGAAACAATGAAGAAATTAAGTGAAGGAAAAGAGACAAACCAAGAAACAGACTCTTAACTATAGATATCAAACTGATGGTGGGGGGATGGGTGAAATAGGCGATGGGTATTAAAGAATACATTTATCATAATGAGCACTAAGCAATGTACAGAATTGCTGAATCTCTATTTTGTATACCTGAAACTAAAACAACACCATTTGTTAATTATACTGGAATGAAAATCAAAACTTAATAAAATTACAGTTGATTTTTGTATTGACCTAGTATTTATCAACCCTTGCTGACTTATTTTAATATTTTTGTAGGTTTGATTTTTTTTTTAATTTTCACAATTTATACAAATAATGATAGTTTCATTTCCTCATTTCTATCACTTGCCTTATCTTTTTATTATTTCACTGGCTACACCTTTTAATAAATAAAAATGGTAATATTGCACATTACTAAAACATTCCCAGTCCAGAACTTTTTTTTTTTACATTTTAATATTAAATGTGAAGTAGCAGTATAAATGTCTTCTTTTCATCTATTTTATCTATACACTTTCAGATTGGTTAATGAATGTTCTCTTTCTAGTTTCCTAAAGTTTTATCATAACATTTTTTTAGAAAATCTATTGATCTAATCATTTATATGGTCTTCTTTGTTCTGTTAAGTAGAGAATTATATTGATTGGTTTTTAAAAATGTTAATCCAAACTCATAACTCTAAAAATCAAATTTGATTAAAATGCATAATCTTTTTGTATGCCCTAATGAGTTTGCTAAGATGCTTTGAATCTATTTTTGCATCTATGGATTGTTCAAATTTTTGATATCCTTACTAATTCCATGTTGTTTCATCAGTTTTTACAAGAGCAGTGTTAATATTTCCCATTGATCTGGAGTTTCTTGCTCTCCAAAAATGGACAAAAATGACTTTATACTTTGAAGACTACTATTAAAAATATACAAAATTAGTATTATTATATCTCCCTTATAAATTATGTTAATTTAATCATTATCAAATATTTCTTTCTATCCCTAGTAATATTTTGTGATGATATCACATTTATAAATTGCAAATATTGTTGGTTTGGTTACTTTCCAAAACCTTTAATATATGTGTATGGTTAAGACTATAAGATCTGGGTGCCTGGGTGGCTCAGTGGGTTAAAGCCTCTGCCTTCAGCTCAGGTCATGATCCCAGGGTGCTGGGATCAAGCCCCGCATCAGGCTCTCTGCTCAGCAGGGAACCTGCTTCCTTCTCTCTCTGCCTGCCTCTGCCTACTTGTGATCTCTGTCAAATAAATAAATAAAATCTTAAAAAAAAAAAAAAAAGACTACAAGATCTAAGATCAAGGCAAAAAATCCTTTAAAATTCTCTGTGCACTTAAGGTAAATTCCATAAAATGGAATTCAGAAACCTTCCATAACCATCCATAAATTTAGCTGTCTAACTTTATCTTCCATCATGCCCATCTAATGTTGTACAGTTCTATTTTCCCATCTTGCTTCTAATATATGTCTCCTACCTTGAAACCTCTCTCCAAAGAGTCTGCATTAAAAACAATTGGCAAAGGATTCCCATCCCACTTCCACCTTCTCCAAAAAGTTTACCTGTGGTTTCATAAACTTTGGTGTATTACCCAAACTATTTCCTGACTATTGAGGAGTTCAGCCCTTTAGCAAAAATCCCATATGTAGTTTTTTAGGTCTAACCATAGGAAATTATTAAAGATTTACCTGGCAGGCCTTATGAGGGGGACCTGCTCTCCCCATACCAGATTGGAGCACAACCAATGTATTGCGGGCTATGAAGGGAGTTGTACTCAAGAACTCAGGTCCACCTAGAGGCCATGCTTTCATGCATATCTGTAGTCGTAATCTACATGCCTCCATTTGTAGGTCTCCTTATTGGGGACCTTGAAAACACATTGTCTCCATTTTGAGACACTCAGTATTTAGTACTTTTCCAATTCTACCTCATCTCTTCCTCTCCCTTGACCCTCAGTCCCTGGCCCCTGACTCTGCAAAATGACTAAAGCCTTTTGTTAGGGCTCCCTCTGTACTGAGAATCCCCCATGTTTGCCTTGATCAACCAGATCCCTATCCAGTGCTTTTCTAGGGGGAAAGCTGACACTGTTGTCTATGTACTATCTTGCTTATACGGTTACATAAAGTGATGAGGTTTGACAGTTACTTTCATTTTGGTTTGCTCTCTTAATTATTCCAATACCTGGCAGCTCAGTTTTTTTTACCTTGGCTCTTAAGAAATATAACGTAACTTTTCACTTGCATCTTCTTCTTATTAGGTGACTAGAATGTCCATCTCCTAAGTTACCTGGCCTACATATTTTTTATTTGTAAGACTCATGTCAAATGCCAACTCACCTACAAAGACATCACTATTTGTTATTGACTATACTTTCATGTTAGCTCTGTCAGTCTATTCTATATACAGAGAGAAAGAATATATATATAATTACAACTAATATAATGACAATCATATAGCATATAATTATATAATATAGATTACATATAATTATATAGTATGTAATTACATTTACATAGTCTTCTAGTTTGCATAGTCAGTTACATAGTGGCAAATATAGCACCTATTGCGAAGTGGACACTCTTTGGAGAAAGAATGTGTGAAAAATGCTCGAATGAGAAATAAATGTCATCCTCTAGAGTATTTTTTAAAACTTTTTTTAGTGTTTTATTAAGTGTAAATTTAATAAAAATAGAATCTGATTATATAACATTTAAATTGGGATAATTAGGAAAATAAATGAACAAAATCCTCCTTTGTTTAGGTCAAACATGTTTTAGCTAATTAGGTTACTCTTTGAAATAATTTGAAGCGAATGTTGTAATGCACATGGAGGTAGTACATTTAAATATATAATTCAAATATATATTGTTCTACAACCATAAAGCTGAGTTGAAAAAAGAAAAGACTTAAATAACTTTCTAAAAAAAATAACTTTCTCTGAGAAAAAGCATAACAGTTCCTTCATAGAATGATAAAAATTCCTGGTAAACATTGACCACTGTGTTGGTTAGCTTCAGAAGCTATACATACATGCATTACATATCATACACATGCACACACACATCCTTATACTTTTACATTTTGACTTTATCCAACTTGATAGTAAGAAAAAAATTATGATAGAAATGATTTTTCCCTTACAAAAATTGCCAATAAAAATAGGTTTATTCTTATTTCAGTGTTGATATGTCTGCATGTGATTCCATTTGGAGATAATGACAGTACAGCTTTAAAGACCAAACAATAAGCTGAGGAAGATGAAGAGTGTTAAGGGCCAAACTGTAAGTATTCCTGTTTCTAGACTTCTTGTTATTTAAGATAAACATTCATATTCTATAAACTACATTTATTTGACATTTTTGTAGTTTACATCCAAGATCATCTTATAAGGCAGATTACTCTGTGGTTTTAAGGGGAAAATACCTCTTAAGTTAACACAGAAGCCAGTACTGAAGTCACAAATTGTATATGTGCGAGGATGCTGAGTGATGAATATGAAACTGACATGGTTGTTCCTATGTAGACCCTTAACTAGTTATTCTGATTATAGTTCTGTTTCTCCATCTTGTTTCTAATATATGTAGACTCCTACCTTGAAACCTCTCTCCAAAGAGTCTTCATTAAAAACAATTGGCAAAGGATTCCCATCCTACTTCACCTTCTCCAAAAAGTTTAGCTGTGGTTTCATACACTTTGGTGTATTACCCAAACTATCCCATTATTGTCTTCGAGAAATTCTTTTATATTTTGGAGTCACTTACGACTACTCACTCTGCCTATTTACAGTGCCATTTTGAATCTATCTCTTTCAGTATATGTTCATGGTCATTTTAACGAGGTAAATGAATAAAAGGGAGGGAAGTAGGTAAGTGCAGGTAATGAATGTCAAAGAAAAATTGCATTAGGTGGTAAGACTTTATTCAAAATTATTGCAAGAGGGGAGAGAGATTGAACTCTAGTCTTCTGAAATAAAAAGTGTCATAAACACTGGGGTGAACTTTCTTAATGAGTCCATTCAAAGTAATGGCTCCTAGGTTCTTGAGTAGATATTTCTAGGTTATAGAAGATTTACATCACAAAGGAACAGAGAAATAATTCATAAATGTAACTTTCTAAAGTAAATGCTCTAAAACAAGGGAGGTGAGGTGCTTGTTTTCAGGGACAAACCTGTCTGAATTTTTAACAAATGAGAAATTTAAAGTTATCAAGATTATTATGTTGATTAGAATATCAGAATTAGTATTTCTAAAACCTTCCCAATAATTCATATGCATGGCTGGATTAAGCACAACAACACAACTGTGATCTTCATAACAGTTTAATTCAAACTCATGACTAAAGTAAACTTAAATTGTTTCTCTAACTCCATTGTCACTATGTTCTTTCTTTATAAAAGAAATTCACTTTTACCCCCATCCACAAATAATTCTAATTGTTTTCAGCATATGTTTATATTATTTTATGTTTGGTGGTCATCATATTGCAGAATAAATTAATACCAGAAAACTTATTATTTTAATTATAAAATTCAATAACACATAGTCACACCAAGAAAACCACCAAGGTATTTCCCATATTTCCCATATGTGAGGACAAAGCTAATCTGGGCTCTGTTAATGTAAAATTAAGACATTTTGTTATGGGTGGGACATTAATTTTGGGCTCCTAAGCAAATAAGTAGGGAGAAGTCATTCATTCTTCTGATTATAGTGGTGAGCCCTCAGAGTGTCTAAGGACCTTCCATTTCTCCAGAGTTAATGGCCCTCTCAGAGATTATTGGGAGGGAAGGTGACTGAACACTACAATCTAGTGAAACCCATGTATTAGATGAAATAGAAGGGCTTCTCCCACTCAAGCAGAAATAGAAGGACACAGGCAACTATTTTACAGCTACTGTTGTATCTAGGGAATCACTTCTGATCACTTTCAGTAGAACAATCAAAACAAACAAAGCAAAACAAAATGTGCTTGTGGACCCTTCAGCTGCAGCCTGTGCTGCTGCGTAACAAAGTGCTCTATACCACCAGGACTCAGTTTAAGGACCCTCTTCCCTGCATCTAACACTTGAGCTAAATTAATGGATCTCGGCTAAATTAATGGATCTCACCTGCTTCAGCAATGCCCCTGAGTCTTGCCTAAAAGGTTTAATCCAATGTCACAAGGAATCTTGAGCATCTACAATTTTCAGATGGGATCACTAGTCAGATGGCTGTGATCACATATGGATGATTTGTGTGACCTTCACTGAGATCAGCATTGCTAATGTAGGCAGAAAAAAAGTAGGAAATGGCTTTTGTTCACCAAGTGTTCACAGATCTGGCCTCTGGTTGTATCACTACAGGGCACTGTTAACTCATGATAAAGTTTTTCATATTAAAGTTAAGACAGTTGATACTGAAATTAGGTATTTTTTCTTTGTTAAACCAGTTAATACTTTTTTCCCCCCAGAATTTATTAGTAGGACTTTTCATTTATAGCTATGCTTTTATTAATATAATAGTAGTTATCATGTTAATTCTGTTTCATAATTCTAGAACATTAATCTATTTTGTCTGTTTAAAATACTGCTTTTTCAAAAATATATTTTTCAAAGAAGCATAAGAACAAGTTTATCTAAAGCATATTTGTTCTCTTCAAAATGAATTGAATGTGTAATGCCACTAATATCACGTTGCTTTCACATAAGTTTACCCTTGAACCATACAGAAGTTAGGAGATCTGTACCCCATGTAGTTGAAAATCTATACGTAACACTCGACTTCCCCAAAACTTAGCTACTAATAGCCTACTGTTGACTGGGAGCCTTACCAATAACATAAACAGTTAACACATATTTTGTATGTTACATGTATTATATAATATTTCCTTAAAATAGAGAAAATTTTTGAGAAAATTATAAGAGAAAATATATTTACAGTACCCTACCATATTTATTGAAAAAAAAAAAAACCACATAAGTGAACCCATGCAATTTTAACCCATGTTACTTAAAGGTCCATTGTATTGTGGAAATATATATTGTGTAAGAGTTAGTTTCTCATAAAAAATCGATACTCTAACTTAGAGATTAAAAATAGGTAAATATTACTTGGTTCACCAATTTTTAAAAATTTTAAAATCCAGTGTTGCACCCCTAGTAGAATACCCAGTAACCATGTATGACTACTGAGCATTTGAAATGTTATTAGTACCAATTGCCATGTTTGTAAGTAGAAAATACATACTGGATTTTAATAAATCAGTGTAAAATAAGCAAAATATCATGATTTTTATATTAATTGTGTCACAAAATGATAATATTTTGGATATGTTGCACAAAATATTATTAAAATCAATTACTTTTTTTTTACCTTTTTATGTGACTACCAGAATATTTAAAATTACATATGTGACTTGTATCATAATTGAACAGTGTTGTCCTAATGCCTTGGGAAGTTGAATTTGGCCTTTAATGTCAATATACTAATTTGTTGCACTTTGAATACCTAAATTAAATATGGGTTATAAAAAGGACAAAACCACAGTCTCAGAATCATTTCTCATGATAGAGATCAACAGAGGGGCACCTGGGTGGCTCAGTCAGTTAAGCAACTCCCTTCAGCCCTTGTCATGATCCCAGATGGAGCCCCAGGAGCCTCATGTCAGGCTCTCTGCTCAGCAGGAACCTGCTTCTCCCTCTCCCTGCCACTTCCCCTGCTTTTACTCTCTCTGGCTCTCTGTCAAATAAATATATAAAATCTTAAGAAAAAAAAGGAAAATAAATCAGAAATATCACCAAATTGTCAGTTTTCAATATTTTTTTATCTTTGAAAACATCTGCTTCATTGTAGTTCAACTTTTGTATCTTTTATATTTTCACTTTGATTTTAAAAAATCATTGGTATTTCTCTTTTAATATCAAATGGCCGTGAATATCTCCTTCTTACCTCATAGCATTCAATTTAATTCTTTCTGTGTCAGTGCTCAAAATTCCAATTTTTATAAGAGATTTATTCATGACAATATGTTGACTGGGTCAGAATCTGTCTAAATTTATTTTTAAAAATTATGCAATAATTCCTGTATGGTTCTTTGAAGTCTACTGTCATGAGTACCAGAAAGTTTAGGGTATATCTTAATAGTCTCAGAATGTTGGCGATATTGAGGTGAATACAGTGATGCCCCTTCATTTTAACTGTGAGAGGAGTTAACTTTTATCTATTCTAATTAGAATAAGTCTATCTGATATACTGTATGTCCCATGAGCTGTAAGTAGGGAGAGATCATTGAAATTAAGAGGGAAAAATCATATGAGTGAGGTAATATGGCTATGTGAGCCATAAAAGAAGACAGGGTCCAAATGTAAAATTAAGTAATATTTCTTGTTGTAATGTGCATCTCTGGACAACTGTTCTTTGATCTGACTCCCTTTAAAAACTATGGTATAAATGAAATAAGCATACCACTCTTGGCCCAAGAGCTCTGCTATGAATAACTTTTCTGAAAAAGTTAACTTTGAGGAGACAGAAAAGAGTTTCCATGCTGAGGATAAAGAGGAAAAAGAGTACAGAGATTGACAGATTGGGCAAGCCCAGATAGGACAGAACCATTGACAGTGAGCAGAGCAGGGGGCTGGCAAACAAAATGAAAATGGAAAAAAAAAAAAAAGTTACAAGCAGCATGTCTGTGTATAAATGGTAATTCCTGTCTCAGAAACATCCAAAGCAATTCTTTAAGGAAGAAAATTGAAGAAATAATCTGAATTTCCAAAGGATTCTAGGAATACCCTGAAGTTTCATCAGGTCAACAGATAAAGAATTTTAAGATACAGTAAATATGGCAAAATTATATTATTTGTTTTGTTATATTGTTTATATAAATATATATAATATATATTATATATTGTACATTATATATTATATTGTATATATAATATAAAATTATATTGATTGTTGTTTCAGATGAAAGGATAGACAGAAGACATGTTTTTAAAAGTTTTATCCTTATCCACTTTTCCCTACACACAAAATCACATTCTGATCTGGAAATATATTTCATGGTGTCTATATTTTGACATTCTGGTTAAATTTAGGATCCATCAAAGTTCCCTTTATAATTTCTATGAAAGTCCTCCATGAATTTTCATTGGTGGGTATTTTGTCCTATGAAAGCCAGGCTTTTCCAAAGTTGGTTTTACATATGAAGACACTTTCTGTTGTATACTTAAAATGTTAAGATAATATGTCTGGGGTGCTAGGGTAGCTCAGTCAGTTAGGCATCCTACTCTTGATTTCTGTTCAGGTTATGATCTCAAGGTCTTGGGATCAAGCCCCATGTGGGGCTCCATGCTCAATGCAGATTCTCTTGTCCCTCTCTCTCTTCCTCTTTCTCCCCCTCATGTGGTTTCTCTCTCTGTGTCTAAAATAAATAAATAAATTAATTAATTAATTTTTAAAAATGTATCTATTCAGTGCCAGTGTTAAAAAATTCACCCTTGCTCACTTGGTAATACCTATTTCCCATAGGTTTCAAATGATTTGTCCTGCCTTTAACCCCTCAGTGAAGCAATTGCTCTAGGTAAGGATTTCTACTGAAATCATTCTTTGGCCTAATATCTGGTTTGTTTGCTTTTATCCACATAACTATACATTTACACAGCCCTTTTATCCTCTTTGACCAGCTGAATGAGCCCCTGCTCTTTCCTAGAATTTTGTTAGATGTTGAGGATGGTGAGGTAAATAGAATTTAACATGAATTGCGTTAAAAGAAAATTGTTAACTCCCAACAGTAACTAGTAGTGAACTTTTGCCTGGGACCATGGAAATTAAAAATATAGCCAATTTTGAATACTTTTGTTTTGTTTGATCATGCCTTCAAATTCTAGTTCCCAATGAAAGTAGGTCCAGATGATTATGTGACATTCTTGATATCTAGCTAAGGGATGCTAACTAGGAATTGTCTCTCTTTTCTTCTCTTCCCATTCTTCACTGATAGTGGCTAATTTAAAACTTCCTGTTTGGGGTTAAAAAAAAAAAGCGAATAACGTGATATGTAATGTATACTCCTTCATTCCTTTATTCAGTAAACAAAAAGGAGTGTCAAGTTGAAATTGATAGTCATTAATGGTAGCTATGACATGCTAGTTAATAGGGCCATATTTTGTTCCCAAAATAATTTTGTTGGTATGAGTCTCTTAATATCTTTCACATTTTTTTGTCTTTTTAGTGATACTGCCTACAATGCATATAGTTCCTGCCCTAAATTGCTTTCTACTAGGGTACTGAAATTTCTGTGTAAGAAAGATCACTGCAATATAGTGGTAAAAGGAGATTAGATATCAAGAAGATACTAAACTGAAGGATGAAGCAATTGTTTGATGGTGGTAGGAGATGGAGAAAGTGTTCAAAATATTTGGAAAAGGATTAGAAGGACTAGTTGTTTGAAAGGATAAATAAGCTGAGGAAAAGTTAATTTAGAAGTCTAGGATGACTTGTTAATGTGTAAGTTTTTTGCAAGTATTTTTCATTAAAAAATTATTTTTTTAAATATTTTTCATGGTCATTGGTGAAGTGCTATTGGATTGGCATCAAGTAGGTGAGATTATTCAGATGTGGACCAAAAGAAGCATAATGCAAATATTAAATGAAAAAATGAAATAGTTGAGAAAGAAGTGACTAGAAGTACAGATATACTCATTTCCTGAAATTTCAGCTGATGATGGTTAATATTTATTTTGCAGTATCAGATATATTCTTAAATGTTTTACTCATATTAAATAGATTAATATTCATGATATTCTGTAAATTAAGCATTGTTATTTTTCCAGTTTAACAGATGAAGAAATTAAAGTCTCAGTCACTTAGTAACTTATCCAATGTTTTATTGCTTGGCAGAGTGTGGATTAAACCAAATTTAAGATCTAGAGGCATATAGCCTGGTCTAGTAGTATCTGTACTCCATTGTCTCCATATTTTAAATTTCTGAAATGCTTTATAAGAGCAAGTACTACATATTTTTCTTTTTGAAAGCAAAATAAAAATATACATTAAAATTACATTTTTCTTATCTACTCTTGAAATACTTAATTTCTGGGATTATTTATGACTTTGATAATTATCTCAATATAATCTTACATGTAGAATACTTACTACTTAATTTTATCTATATGAACAGATTATTTTTCTATTTCCTTGTATGGGAATTGGATGCAAGTTGAAATTCTATACCAATAAAACATTGTTAATGGAGGCTGGTAATTCCTAGCAGAATTTGCCTCAAGTAAAGTTTTTATCTTTAAATAACTTCTTTTTAAACTGATTAGAAGAATTTGGGGGATAATTTCCTTAAAGCATTTATTTCTAAAGTCATTTTTAAAATTGCATTATCATTTTCAAGTTGTGATCAACCTGCATTATTTTCAGAAAAGCGGCAATTTGGAAAAAGAATCTGTAGTACCAGACAATTCTTATCATAACATTTTTAGTGACAGAAAACATAGCAAAATTAAACCTAACTAACCAACAATTTTCAAATATCGCTTGTAGTATATTTGACTTTAGGAAACAAAATAGATAACTGTACATTTTTTTTTTCAGCATAACAGTATTCCTTGTTTTTGTACCACGCCCAGTGCTCCATGCAATCCATGCCCTCTCTAATACCCACCACCTGGTTCCCCCAACCTCCCACCCCCGCCCCTTCAAAACCCTCAGATTGTTTTTCATAGTCCATAGTCTCTCACGGTTCACTTCCCCTTCCAATTTCCCCCAACTCCCTTCTCCTCTCTAACTCCCCTTGTCCTCCATGTTATTGTGATGATAACTGTACATTTCTATAATCCCTTGAAGAATTATAATTTTAAAACTTTGTTAAGGAAACTGTAATTTTATTTTTTTAAAGACTTTATTTATTTATATGACAGAGACCACAAGTAGGCAGAGAGGCGGGGCAGGGGTGTTGGTGGGAAGCAGGCTCCCTGCTGAGCAGAGAGCCCGACACGGGGTCTGATCCCAGAACCCTGAGATCATGACCTGAACTGAAGGCAGAGGCTTAACCCACTGAACCACCTAGGTACCCCAAACACTAATACTTCGGTATTTAACCCAGAGCCTACCACTTAACTTAGTAGGTACTCAAGAAACATAAGAATAAACAATTAAGAATCCATATCTAAGATCTTTTTCTTGATATATGGCTGTTATAATACATTTTGGCCTTATTTTTTTTTTCAGAGATTTTATCCATTTATTTGGCAGACAAAGATCACAAGTTGGCAGAGAGGCAAGCAGAGAGAGAGATGGGGAAGCAGGCTCCCCGCCAAGCAGAGAGTCCGATGCGGGGCTCGATCCCAGGACCCTGAGACCATGACCTGAGCTGAAGGCAGAGGCTTAACCCCGGGAGCCACCCAGGCACCCTGGAAACTCTGTAATTTTAAATAAATCATCTAGCAGAGTGCTTTATAGACTTAACCTGCATCAAAATCATCTCAAAATCTTGTTAAAATGTTGATTCCTATTCCCTAATCTCAGAGATTCTGATTCAGTGTGTCCAGGATGGGGCCCAGCTTTGCCTTTCTCACAGGCCTCCAGATGATGCTAATATTGCTGTTTCATGGCCCACATTTCACAGAGCATTGCTTTAGTTCACATTTAACTATCACAGTATCATGGAGAAATTAAGCAAAAACAAAACAATTAATCAAAATATAAAAAAGAACCAGGTTTGTTTCCAACTTCAGTACTTCTTGTTTTGTATTTATTTGTTTATTTACTTTCTAAGCTAATACCTGGAAAACAGAAAACAGACAAACAAAAAACAACCCCAAAGTATTTTTTTGTGTGTGTGTGTGTGTGTGTGTGTCTTCTCTGAATAGTAAAAGACAAGCTCCACACATATCTATGATGAAGAGTGCATCCAGTCAGCCTCTAGACATAACATGATCGAACCCATGTGATTTAAATCTACATCCTTTCTGGCCATCCTTTTCTCATTAGATCTAAGACACACTAATAGTGTTTACTAAAATTAGAAGCTTTAATAGAAAAATAGCAAAGACAGGCCATGAAAACCAGCAATCTTAGAATTGTAATTTACATTCCAGTGGGAGCCATCTATGAAAAGACTTATTTTAATTTAATCCTCAGTTAGGGGTCCTGTTTTAAGAACAAAAAAGAAATACTGGAATAAGCTCTCTATGAGCAATGCAGATTGTTAATATAGTTAGATTATAAGGTAAAAACATTTTGCAAGATTCTCAAAACTTATGATCCCACACTGGTTTAATTGCCATAAGTCATTAGTTGAGAACATTCTTCTGAGAAATATATATTAAACAACAATATGAATGGAAAGCAACTGTTTCAAATATCTTAAACTGTGGAACTTCATGTTAAGTGTTTTTTCTCCTTTGGAAAAAATAAAAAGAATATATCCTAGGCTTAGAATTTCCTTCATATTGCTCATTTTTTTTCTTTTATTTTATTAACATATATGTATTATTAGTCCCAGGGGTACAGGTCTGTGAATCGCCGGGTTTACATACTTCACAGCACTCACCATTGCACATACCCTCCCCAATGTCCATAACCCAACCACCCTCTCCCTACC
>NW_022631008.1:12368976-12380411 GCF_010015895.1 Lontra canadensis
ACTATTAGATGACGGGGTGTGGACCTATTCTTATTGATTTTGAGGGGCTTTCTCTGCATCTCCTGCCTTTTGATCCTTATTCCCTTTGCCATATTAGGGAAACTCTCTGCAATATTTCTCTCCAATATACCTTCTGCTCCCCTCTCTCTTCTTCTTCTGGAATCCCAATTATTCTAATGTTGTTTTGTCTTATGATATCACTTATCTCTTGAATTCTCCCCACATGGTCCAGTAGTTATATGTCTTTCTATTGTTCAGCTTCTTTATTCTCTCTCATTTGGTCTTCTATATCACTAATTCTCTCTTCTTCCTCATTTATCTTAGCAGTAAGAGCCTCCATTTTTTATTGCACCTCATTAATAGCTTTTTTGATTTCAACTTGGTTAGATTTTAGTTCTTTTATTTCTCCAGAAAGGGCTTTTATATCTCCAGACAGGTTTTCTCTAATATCTTCCATGTCTTTTTCAAGCCTGGCTAGCACCTTGAGAATCGTCATTCTGAATCTAGATCTGACATAATACCAATGTCTGTATTGATCAGGTCCCTGGCCTTCAGTACTGCTTCTTGTTCTTTTTTTTTTTTTTTTTGTGGTGAGTTTTTCAGCTTTGTCATTTTTATCCAGATAAGAATCTATGAAGGAGGGACACCTGGGTGGCTCAGTGGGCTAAAGCCTCTGCTTTCGGCTCAGGTCATGCTCCTGGGGTTCTCGGATCGAGGCCTGCATCGGGCTCTTTGCTCAGCAGGGAGCCTGCTTCCCCCTCTCTCTCTGCCTGCTTCGCTGCCTGCTTGTGATCTCTCTCTCTCTCTCTGTCAAACAAAATAAATAAAATCTTAAAAAAAAAAAAACGAACATATGAAAGAGCGAATAAAATACTAAAACGGTGGCAAAGACCCCAGTAAAATGTGCTTTAACGAAATCAGAAGAGACCCCAAGTCATGGCAGGAAGGAAGGGAGTAAAAAGAAGTTCAGAAAAATAAGAATTAAAAAAAGAAAAATAAATAAAGAAAAAAACATAATATATATATATATATATATTAGACTGGTGAATAGAACAGTGTCACCCACTTAATTTTGGGAGTATTTTGGTCTCTAAGAAGAAACTACCTCCCATCATTTTAAAGAATGAAAAACATATATAAGGGTAAACACCATGAAGGGATGGAATATGACTATAAAGATGAAAAAAAAAAGTTAAATTTCTAAAAAAGGAGTTGATAAATTGGTTAGGAGAATAAAGAAAAGGAATGTGGAGATAACTTGCTCAGGCTTGGGACTAGAACAAAGCCCTGTGCTAGATTTAGGGTATATTTTGATCTATTAGAAGAAGTTGTATCCCAAATTTTTTTAGAAGAAAAAACCCTATGTGTATACAAAGATAGTTAGTTACAATGAAGGATAAAATATTACTATAATAATGAAGGTTAAAAAAAGATTTTTTTAATGAAAGGCATTGTTAAGATAAACTAGTTAAAAAAACATTAAAAGAGAAAAAGGTAAAAGTTAACGAAAATTTAGCAGAATACAAAATAAAATTTAAAAAAAATAATTAACTTTGCAAGACTAAGGAATCATGGGGAGAAAGCCATGAATTCCATGCTTTGCTTTCTCCTCCTCTGGAATTCTCTGTTCTCCTTGGTAAGTGAACTTGGTCATGGCTGGATTTCTTGCTGATCTTCTTGGGGAGGGGCCTGTTGTAGTGATTCTCAAGTGTCTTTGCCCCAGGCAGAATTGTACCATCCTTACCAGGGGCCAGGCTAAGTAATCTGCTCAGGTTCACTTTCAGGAGCTTTTGTTCCCTGAATGCTTTCCGTAGAATTCCGGAGGATGGGAATGAAAATGGCGGCCTCCCAATCTCCAGCCAGGAGGAGCCGAGAGCTCAGGGCCCCACTCCTCAGTGAACCCTCGGAGAAAAGCGCTCAGTCACTCCCGTCTCCCTGTCCTCAGGCTCGCTCCAAGCTCACCCAGCCTGTGGCCAAGTGTCTCTGTCTTGGGCACACTACCCTGCCTCTAGTCTCCAAACCCCACAGATCCCTGCACTTTTCCAGGGGTGTCTCCCTGGATTTGGTAGGGTCCCCACTCACAGAGCAGTGACCTTTGCCATGGACCACAATTTAAGGTAACCCCAAGTTGAGAGCTCATTCCTTGGCTCTGTCTCTGTAGCCAGCTTCTCTGCTCTAATACCTGTGAGTTCTGTGACACTTAGACACCCCCGATCCTTCTGTGACTCCACGGGACCTGAGACTGCCTTGTCCCCACCTGGGCTTCACCCCGGTTTAGTCTCTGGAGTGATGTCCCTCAGTGGAGCAGAGTTTTAAAAGTTCTGATTTTGTGCTCCATTGCTCAGCTGCTTGCCAGGAGCCAGCCACTCGCCCGCGGTCTATCTCCACATTGCTTTGGATTCACTTCTCCACAGGTCCTACCTTTCAGAAAGTAGACAATTTTCTGTTTCTAGAATTGCTGCTCTTCTTCTCTTCAATCTCCTGTTGGATTTGTAGGTGTTTGGAATGGTTTGATAAGCTATGTAGCTGATCTGCTACCTGATGTCATCTCAGCCTGCTATTTCTCTGCCATCTTGACTCCCTCCCCATATTGCTCATTAAAAAAAAAAAAAAAAAAAAAAAGTTTGAGAACTATTTTAGAAACAACAACAACAAAAAAATTAGCTTTATCCAAATTTCCTTTTTGTATATTATTTTAGGAGACCAATTTAACATGTACAGCATACTAAAATTAAAAACACACTAAAATCTAATAGATGTGCTACTTTTGCTTCATCTACACTTATCCAAGATCTAGTCCCCTTTTCTAGGTGCTCTCAGTCCAGGACCCTGGACACTCTATCTTCCATATCCCTTGATATCTAGCTTTAGTTGGATTTTGATAATGGTAGCATTGGCAGTTTACAGGAGGAGATAGAAACTAAAGTATTTGTTCCCCACTCCCTCCACACTATATTTGTCCCTGGTAGTCAGTTGTATTCCACTGTGGCAAAAAATTCCACAAGCTGCCCACTTATCCGATAGTCTAACATTCACTGAGTACCAGTAACTATTTCCTCCCTTCCCCACCACCCCTCACCCCCAGGCTCTAAAGTTGGTAACTGTATCCTTCTGTGGCTATTCTCTAGGTATCTTACTATGGTTTGATCTTTTAACCCAGGATTTCCCATATTGACACATGGACATTTTCATCTGTATAGTTCCTTTTTGTGCAAAGCTATCCTATGCATTGTAGGATATTTAGCATCATTTTTGGCCTCTACCCATTAGAACCAAGTAGTACCCCACCCCAGTAAGGATAATCCAAAATATCTCCAGACTGTCAAATGTCACTTGGAGGACAAAATCCATCTTCTCTCTCTCTCCTCCCTACACACACCCTCTAGCTGAGAACAAACTGCCATAAACAATCTCATCATTCTGTATTATTTTCCTCAAAGTCTCTTCATTATAGACATTGGAGTAGAATCTTGACTCATTTAACAGAAGTGATTAACTAAGAAAAACCGATGTATTGACCAATGTCAGTGATGTTGGGAAAGTAAATCATGATTAAGTGTATGTGGTAAGATTATATCAGGCAATGGAGAATCTTTAATCCTTATAAATATATAGGAATAGTTCTTAAAGATGTAACTATGGAACATACTTAATAAGACGATTGTTTAAATAATTTGTTAAATAATATGTCATTATCAAAATGCAGATAACATGAAAAATAGAAATTATAATATATTAAATAATATAAGGTATTCTAAAGAGTTTTAAGAATAGTAAAATAACACAAAGCTAATAAAAATATATAGATATTTATTGGAATAACATCAAATAATCATTATTTACATTTAGAAATTATTATAAAAATAAACGCAGTGTTAAAAATCCAATGAACATATTTTTTAATATTATAAAATGGTCCTTATTAATGCTGTTTTAAGCATTTCAAATTCTCTGCTTCCTGAGTGTAAGATAGCATTTCTCTGCCCCATTAAAGTTAGGTTTATCCACATGGCTCTGTTTACCCAATCTAATAGGTGCAGAAGCAATTTCTTTTTCTTTTCCTTTTTGAAATTGATGCTCTATAATTGGCTCTCATATTTAAAGATAATGATAGTAAGAACTGGTCAATCTCATATATAATGATAAATAACAGATATCATTATTTAGTCATGGTGATTACTTAGTTCATCATTTCTAAGAGGGTTTACCTTTTATTCCCATCCTAAAAGTTAAAGCTATTAAATAAAAGTTAGCTTTTTGTTAATTCATCATTCATGATGATGGTGGGGATGAAACACACTGCAAATAATCATAAACAGATCAGATTTAGTATCAGATTAATTCACAGGGAAATATAATTAATCACTTAAATAAATGAAAAGCTAATATTTGTATCACATAATTCTTTGTACTCTAAGAAGACTAAACTACTTTGCAATTAATTATTTCTAAAATTATAAAATAATCCTTCAATCATTAGCTCATCTACTCTAAAACCCTTGAGAATTATGGAAACAAAGTTTGCTAATTGTAATATATCTGAATTTTAGTCTCATATCTTTTAAATCATCATTCAGTAATCTTTCTAATATACCTTCTTTTTCCCTTTCCTATGTCATTAATTTCTAGATCATAAGGTATGGTAAAGAAATGTAAACCACCACATAATGTGGTCTCTGGCTGGTAGAAGTAATATAGGAAACAAGTGTCTTCCGTATGCAAATTTGTTTAATCTTCACAACTATACTATTGAGGTCTATTTCTATTGTTGTTTGTGTGGTATTTAAAAATATAGGTGGACAAACAGTTATTATAATTTACAAATTACTGTCTGGTGTGTAAGCAGCAGTTGTTAATAAAACAGCTTTCCTTTACTGGAGAATTATCGCAGTAGCAAAAGCCAATAGCTGTCAGTCTCAAAACTTGGGAAGAATTTAGTGAGCAGAAAGAACAGAGGGTTAGGTTGTCATTTGAACATAGCTTTTCAAGATCAAGGACATTTATGTATAAAATATATGCCAGTCCCTCTGGTCTAATTTAATGATTCTTTGTTGCATTTGTATATTGTTGGGAAGTAGGATGATAGAATGCCTCACAAGGATATTTACAATAGAATATAAACTACAGAGCTTGTAGCTGTGGAACTTGTTCAGATAAATTTGAGTTTATCTTGTTCCAAGCTGCATCCCCAAAATATGGGCCACAGTTTAAGCATATAATACATATTTCACAAATTTTGTGTTATTGAAGACATAATCACATCCACATTTGGATAACAAAATGAGAATTTGAAAGGAAAATCAGATGAAAGCTTATTTAAAGAAGTCAAAAGCACATAAAGTTATTACAATTCTGAATTTAACTAAATAGTAAGCTATGTTTTTGTCTAATAAACATTCCCTCTTAGTGTTCCCATAAACATATGATAACCTAAGAACTTAATGTACAGGGGTGCCTGGGTGGCTCAGTGGGTTAAAGCCTCTGCCTTGGGCTCTGGTCGTGATCCCAGGGTCCTGGAATGGAGCCCCTGCATTGGGCTCTCTGCTCAGCAGGGAGCCTGCTTCCCTTCCTCTCTCTGCTGCCTCTCTGCCTACCTGTGATCTCTGTCAAATGAATAAATAAAATCTTAAAGAAAAAAAGAACTTAATGTACATTTAATAAGAGAAACTTGTGCAGGCCCATTTCAGATACTATTGTATTGCAATACTAGTGTCATTGTAAAAATGTACATTGTAATAACAATGATGCCAATTTCCATGCTAGCAACAGTCCAGTGGTCCTCTTGTGAACATAGCCAAGCTTCTCACATTAATGCTCAGAAAACTAGGGTTCTAGAATATGATTGTGAAATCTTATTTTTTTTTATTTGTAGTGTGTGTGTGTGTGTGTGTGTGTGTGTGTGTGTGTAATTAGACCAGATGCTAATTTCTCTAAATTTCTAAATGGATATTTGATTTATTGCTATTTACCCTTTTCTGAGCCTTACTATTTATTCTCTTCTAAGTTGTTTATGTCATGTTCGTGAATTTAAAAATTGGCTAGTACTGGATAAGAATCATGTTTATTTTTGAAAATTAATTATTCTGTTGCAGGTTTCACTACTATTTATATCTCCTTCCTGCCCCCCCATTGACTTCAGTCACAAACAAGTCTTTTAAAATACTCAGCCACATTATAGCAGAATAGCCTGGTGAGTAAGGAGCTAGGAGCAGTACCAGAAACCATTAAACCTTATACAAATGATGCCAGTAAGGTATGCCACAGTGGCAGTGCTGCATTCAATTATAAATAATAACAAGTACAAGTGCATGCCCTGGGCTTTCAGCTGATTAAATAGCATAACTACACAGGCTCCAGTACAGAGACATGTAAGAAAGATTCCCAGTTTTTACCTAGAAACTAAAACTCTATCACTTAAGTGTTAATTGGTGTTACATTGAGTAACAATGCTGTGAACTGAAAAGGCAAGACAAGGACTCCCTGCTGTAATGTTAAAATGGTATGCATCTATTATCAGCTCGCTAAATTACCAGTAGTGTGTACACTACCTCATCTAGTTGAAATAATGCAGGAGAACAGTAGGGGGTGAATGGGACCAACCTGCAAATTGATAAATAGATTCAGTTCATGGACATCTGAATTGTATCTTGCTATCATGTATCCTGCATTTTCTGTTGATAAATGATTAAAAAGGAAGGCCCCTAAATGAGATTTGATTATGTACTTGAAGTATAATGTTATGTAGATGTGAGTTTTTGTATTTAAAATGCATATGTACTATTTTGTACAATGCACATAATATATACAAATAGAAGTAAACATGTGATGATATCAGTGTTTATATTGAGTTGTAATGTCATAATCCTGGAGATTGCTCTAAGAAAGCAAAGAAAAATCATAATTCTAATTTTTTTAAAGATTTTGTTTATTTATTTGACAGACAGATCACAAGTAGGCAGAGAGGCAGGCAGAGAGAGAGGGGGAAGCAGGCTCCCTGCTGAGCAAAGAGCCCAATGTAGGCCTCGATCCTAGAACCCCAGGATCATGACCCGAGCTGAAGGCAGAGGCTTTAACCCACTGAGCCACCCAGGTGCCCCAATAATTCTTGAAATATGTATAGCTCCTCTGCATTATCACCAACTGTGTGAGGTATATCACTATTTCCAATTTACAAGAGGAAAATGATACGCAAAGAAGTGATGCTTAAGACAGGTATATAATAAACCAAGATGACAATCTCTAATCCCTGGTTTTAATCTCTTTATATTACATCATGATGTCATTTACAAATATGTCAAAACTGAATTCAGTGATAAAATATTTATCCTTTTATTTCAGGTAATCATACTTTGTTAAATTCATACATACTTTATTATACAGGAGAATAAGGTCCATAATCCCCCAGATATTCTGGGGATCCCTAATTCCAGGGATAATGTTGAAAACTAAAGCATTTTATTGTTTGAACTTTTGTGCAATCTATCCTTTTGATTGAGAAAAAATACTATCCATAGTCATGAATATTTATATAGAGAGATAGGAAAGATTATTGACCATGTTTGATAAAGTTTTAGCTGTGAACATATATGGATTGACCCTTCACCTAATGCTTTAAGAGCTTTATAGTATTTTGTTTGTAGATATCCCAGTGTGTAGTGGAACAATTTGTGCTGAATTATATTTCTTTAATCGAAAATAGTAGACTATGTTTAGATTTAATAAATTTTACAGTTGTGACAATATGGTAGTCACCTGCTTGGTGTGACTACTTAAGTTTAATTAAAACTAAGTAAAATTTGAGGCACCTGGATGGCACAGTTGGTTGAGCATCCAACTCTTGGTTTTGGCTCAGGTCATGATCCTGGCATTGTGAGATTGAACCCTGCATTGGGCTCTGCGCTCAGCATACAGTCTGCCTTGAGATTCTCTCTTCCTCTCCCTTGCCCCCCCCCACTCTCCCTCTTTCTCATGCTAAAATAAATAAATATTGAAAAGTAATAAAATAAAATAGAACTAAGTACAATTTTAAAATCAGTTCCTCAGTTGTGCTAGCCATATTTCACAAACATGTCAGTGTTGCAGAAATCCTATTTAACAGTGCAATTTTAGAACATAAGGAGTTGCTGTATACATTTGAAATATAATTTTTCATGTCAGTTGTACCAGAAACACTGAATACATCATCATGTTAATTTTAAATATATAATATTAATGACACAAATGTTAAGAATTAAGTGGCAAAAACAACAAAAAAAAAACCATGATACAAGATGTGTAAGAGGAATTTCTTTGACAGGTTAGTCTTAAGTATGCAGCTGAGGAATGAATCAGTGGATTTGAAGATAGCTCCATAGTTATTATTCAAACTGAAACATATAGAGGGGAGATAAAATAAAAATCATCTTCAATTATCACCATAATCTTAATGATGCTTACAATATAGGACAATATTAAGCAGTCTAATGTATACAGACATAGCTTGTTTTATTGTTTTACTTTACTGTGCTTTGCAGATATTGTTATTTTTTACAAAGAGAAAATTTATGGCAACCCTGCATTGAGAAAGTCTATCACCACCATTTCTAACAGCATTTGCCCAGTTTGTGTATCTGTGTTGCATTTTGGTAATTTTTGCACTACTTCTGAAAACATTTTTAGTTTATATTATATTATCATATATTTGTTATGGTGATCTGTGATCAGTGATCTTTGATGTTACTATTATAATTGTTTTGGTATGCCGTGAATAGCATCCATATAAGATAGTCAAACTTAATTGATAAATGTGTATGTTCCAACTGCTCCATCAAGTGGCTGCCCCCTATTCTTTCTCTTAGGCTTTCCTATTCTCTGAGACACAAAGATATTGAAATCAGGCCAATTAATAACCCTACATTGGCCTGCAAGTGTTCAAGTGAAAGAAAGAGTTACATATCTTTCTCTTTGAATCAAAGTTAGAAAAGATTAAGCTTAACAAGGAAGGCATATCAAAAGCCAAGCTAAGGCAAAAACTAAATCTCTTGCACTGAACAGTCAAGTTGTGAATGCAAAGGGAAAGTTCTTGAAAGGAGGCTAAAAGTTCTATTCCACTGAACATACAAATGATAAAAAAGCAGTCTTACTGCTGATGTGGGGAAAGTTTTAGTGGTCTTCATAGAAATCAAATCAGCCACAGCATTTCCTATAATCAAAACTTACTACAAAACAAGGCTCTAACTCTTCAATTTTGTGAAGGCTGAGAGAGGTGAAGAAGTTGCGGAAGAAATGTTTAAAGCTAGCAGAGTTTGGTTCATGAGGTTAAAGAAGCCATCTTAAAAGTGCAAGGTGAAGCAGCGAGTGCTGATGTAGGAGCTGCAGCAAGTTATCCAGAAAAATCTAGCTCAAGTAATTAAAGAAGGTAGCTACACTAAATAACAGATTTTTAGTAGAGACAAAACAATCATCCACTGGAAGTAGATGCTGTCTAGGACTTTCATAGATGGAGAGAAGTCACTGCCTGGCTTCAAAGTTTCAAAGGACCAGATGACACTCTTGTTAAGGGTTAATGCAACTACTAACTTTAGGTTGAAGCTAATGCTCATTTACTATTTTTGAAAATCCTAGGGCCCTTAAGAATTATGCTAAATCTATTCGGCCTGTGGTCTATGTAGAGCAACAAAACCTGGATAACAGCACATCTGTTTACAACATGGTTTACTGAATATGTTAAGCCCACTATTCAGACCTATTGCTCAGAAAAAAGATTCTTTTCAAAGTGTTACTGCTTATTGACAAGCATTTTGTCACCCAAGAGCTCTTAAAGAGATGTACAATGAGACTAATGTTGTTTTCATGCCTGGAAACACACATCTATTCTGCAGCCCATGGATCAAGGAGTAATTTTGATTTTCAAGTCTTATTATTTAAGAAACACATTTTGTAAGGTCCCAACTGCCATAGAAAGTGATTCTTCTGATGGATCTGGACAAAGTAAATTGAAAACCTTCTGGAAATGACCCACCATTCTAGATGACATTAAGAACATTTGTGATTCATGGGGAGAGGTCAATACATTAATAGGAGTATTGAAGAAGTTGATTCCAACCCTGATGAATGCCTTTTAGGGACTGAAGACTTCAGTGGAGGAAGTATCTACAAATGGGTGGAAATAGAAGAACTGGAAGTAAAACCAGAGCCTGGAGATGTGAAAGAATTACTTCAATCTCACGATCAAATTTGAACAGATAAATTGCTTCTTATAGATGAGCAAAGAAAGTGGTTCTGTTCTTTTCTTTAGAAAGTGGTTTCCTGGTCAAGATGGCGGAGAAGTAGCAGCTGAGACTACTTCAGGTTGCGGGAGATCAGCTAGATAGCTTATCTAAAGATTGCAAACACCTAAAAATCCAACAGGAGACCGAAGAGAAGAAGAACAGCAATTCAAGAAACAGAAAATCAACCACTTTCTGAAAGGTAGGACTGGCGGAGAAGTGAATCCAAAGCGACGGGAAGATAGACCGCGGGGGGAGGGGCCGGCTCCCAGCAAGCAGCGGAGCAACTGAGCACAAAATCAGGACTTTTAAAAGTCTGTTCCGCTGAGGGACATCGCTCCAGAGGCTTAACTGGGTTGAAGCCCACGCGGGGCCAGTGTGGCCTCAGGTCCCGCAGGGTCACAGAAGGATCGGGGTGTCTGAGTGTCGCAGAGCTTGCAGGTATTAGAATGGGGAAGCCGGCTACAGAGACGGAGCCGAGGAGTGAGCTCACAGCTCGGGCTTACCTTGAACTGGTAGCAGGCACGGTTGGCTCAGAGCGCGGCCGGAGGCCAGGCAGACGGGAGTAATTGGGCGCTGTTCTCTGAGGGCGCACTGAGGAGTGGGGCCCCGAGCTCTCGGCTCCTCCGGGCCGGAGACTGGGAGGCCGCCATCTTCATTCCCGTCCTCCGGAACTCTACGGAAAGCGCTCAGGGAACAAAAGCTCCCGAAAGCAAACCCGAGCGGATTACTCAGCCCGGCCCCTGGTAAGGGCGGTGCAACTCCGCCTGGGGCAAAGACACTTGAGAATCACTACAACAGGCCCCTCCCCCAGAAGATCAACAAGAAACCCAGCCAGGACCAAGTACACTTACGAGGAGTACAGTTTCAATACCAAGGAGAGCCACGGAATTCCAGAGGAGGAGAAAGCAAAGCATGGAACTCATGGCTTTCTCCCCATGATTCTTTAGTCTTGCAGTTAATTTAATTTTTTTTTCTTTTTCAATTTTTTTTCTCTTCTTCTGCTAAATTTTTTTAACTTTTACCCTTTTCTTTTTTAAAGTTTTTTAACTAGATTATCTAATATATATATATATATATATATATATATATATATATATTTCCTTTTTATATTTTTTTCATTATTGGTTTTCTTTATTTGTTTCTTTTTTCTTTTCTTTTTTTTTTTTTTTTTTTTTTTTTTTTTTT
>NW_022631008.1:12380511-12388715 GCF_010015895.1 Lontra canadensis
TTTTGTTTCTTTTTTCTTTTCTTTTTTTTTTTTTTTTTTTTCTTTCTGAACCTCTTTTTATCCCCTTTCCCTGCCCCCTCAAGATTTGGGATCTCTTTTGATTTGGCTAAAGCATATTTTCCTGGGGTTGTTGCCACCCTTTCAGTATTTTATTTACCCCTTCATATACTCTTATCTGGACAAAATGACAAGGCGGAAAAATTCACCACAAAAAAAAGAAGAAGAGGCAGTACCAAAGGCTAGGGACCTAATCAATACAGACATTGGTAATATGTCAGATCTAGAGTTCAGAATGACGATTCTCAAGGTTCTAGCTGGGCTCGAAAAGGCATGGAAGATATTAGAGAAACCCTCTCGGGAGATATAAAAGCCCTTTCTGGAGAAATAAAAGAACTAAAATCTAATCAAGTTGAAATCAAAAAAGCTATTAATGAGGTGCAATCAAAAATGGAGGCTCTCACTGCTAGGATAAATGAGGCAGAGGAAAGAATTAGCGATATAGAAGACCAAATGACAGAGAATAAAGAAGCTGAGCAAAAGAGGGACAAACAGCTACTGGACCACGAGGGCAGAATTCGAGAGATAAGTGACACCATAAGACGAAACAACATTAGAATAATTGGGATTCCAGAAGAAGAAGAAAGAGAGAGGGGAGCAAAAGGTATATTGGAGAGAATTATTAGAGAGAATTTCCCCAATATGGCAAAGGGAACAAGCATCAAAATCCAGGAGGTGCAGAGAACCCCCCTCAAAATCAATAAGAATAGGTCCACACCCCGTCACCTAATAGTAAAATTTACAAGTCTTAGTGACAAAGAGAAAATCCTGAAAGCAGCACAGGACAAGAAGTCTGTAACATACAATGGTAAAAATATTAGAGTTGCAACAGACTTATACACAGAGACCTGGCAGGCCAGAAAGAACTGGCATGATATATTCAGAGTACTAAACAAGAAAAACATGCAGCCAAGAATACTATATCCAGCTAGGTTATCATTGAAAATAGAAGGAGAGATTAAAAGCTTCCAGGATAAACAAAAACTGAAAGAATTTGCAAACACCAAACCAGCTCTACAGGAAATATTGAAAGGGGTCCTCTAAGCAAAGAGAGACCCTAAAACTAGTAGATCAGAAAGGAACAGAAACAATATACAATAACAGTCACCTTACATGCAATACAATGGCAGTAAATTCATATCTCTCAATAGTTACCCTGAATGTAAATGGGCTAAATGCCCCAATCAAAAGACACAAGGTATCAGAATGGATAAAAAAACAAAACCCATCTATATGTTGCCTACAAGAAACTCATTTTAAACCCGAAGACACCTCCAGATTTAAAGTGAGGGGTGGAAAAGAATTTACCATGCTAATGGACATCAGAAGAAAGCAGGAGTGGCAATCCTTATATCATTTAGATTTTAAGCCAAAGACTATAATAAGAGATGAGGAAGGACACTATATCATACTCAAAGGATCTGTCAAACAAGAAGATCTAACAATTGTAAATATCTATGCCCCTAACGTGGGAGCAGCCAACTATATAAACCAATTAATAACAAAATCAAAGAAACACATCAACAATCATACAATAATAGTAGGGGACTTTAACACTCCCCCAACTGAAATGGACAGATTATCCAAGCAAAAGATCAACAAGGAAATAAAGGCCTTAAATGACACATTGCACCAGATGGACATCACAGATATATTCAGAACATTTCATCCCAAAGCAACAGAATACACATTCTTCTCTAGTGCCCATGGAACATTCTCCAGAATAGATCACATCCTGGGTCCTAAATCAGGTCTCAACCTGTATCAAAAGATTGGGATCATTCCCTGCATATTTTCAGACCACAATACTCTGAAGCTAGAACTCAATCACAAGAGAAAATTTGGAAAGAACCCAAATACATGGAGACTAAACAGCATCCTTCTAAAGAATGAATGGGTCAACCAGGAAATTAAAGGAGAATTGAAAAAATTCATGGAAACAAATGATAATGAAAACACAACGGTTCAAAATCTGTGGGACACAACAAAGGCAGTCCTGAGAGGAAAATATATAGCGGTACAAGCCTTTCTCAAGAAACAAGAAAGGTCTCAGGTACACAACCTAACCCTACACCTAAAGGAGCTGGAGAAAGAACAAGAAAGAAACCCTAAACCCAGCAGGAGAAGAGAAATCATAAAGATCAGAGCAGAAATCAATGAAATAGAAACCAAAAAAACAATAGAACAAATCAACGAAACTAGGAGCTGGTTCTTTGAAAGAATTAATAAGATTGATAAACCCCTGGCCAGACTTATCAAAAAGAAAAGAGAAAGGACCCCAATAAATAAAATCATGAGTGAAAGAGGAGAGATCACAACAAACACCAAAGAAATACAGACAATTATAAGAACATACTATGAGAAACTCTATGCCAACAAATTTGACAATCTGGAAGAAATGGATGAATTCCTAGAGACATATAAACTACCACAACTGAACCAGGAAGAAATAGAAAACCTGAACAGACCCATAACCAGTAAGGACATTGAAACAGTCATCAAAAACCTCCAAACAAACAAAAGCCCAGGGCCAGACGGCTTCCCGGGGGAACTCTACCAAACATTTAAAGAAGAACTAATTCCTATTCTCCTGAAACTGTTCCAAAAAATAGAAATGGAAGGAAAACTTCCAAACTCATTTTATGAGGCCAGCATCACCTTGATCCCCAAACCAGACAAGGATCCCATCAAAAAAGAGAACTACAGACCAATATCCTTGATGAACACAGATGCAAAAATTCTCACCAAAATACTAGCCAATAGGATTCAACAGTACATTAAAAGGATTATTCACCACGACCAAGTGGGATTTATTCCAGGGCTGCAAGGTTGGTTCAACATCCGCAAATCAATCCATGTGATACAACACATTAATAAAAGAAAGAACAAGAACCTTATGATACTCTCAATAGATGCTGAAAAAGCATTTGACAAAGTACAGCATCCCTTCCTGATCAAAACTCTTCAAAGTGTAGGGATAGAGGGCACATACCTCAGTATTATCAAAGCCATCTATGAAAAACCCATCGCAAATATCATTCTCAATGGAGAAAAACTGAAAGCTTTTCCGCTAAGGTCAGGAACACGGCAGGGATGTCCGTTATCACCACTGCTATTCAACATAGTACTAGAAGTCCTAGCCTCAGCAATCAGACAACAAAAAGAAATTAAAGGCATCCAAATCGGCAAAGAAGAAGTCAAACTATCACTCTTCGCAGATGATATGATACTCTATGTGGAAAACCCAAAAGACTCCACTCCAAAACTGCTAGAACTTGTACAGGAATTCAGTAAAATTTCAGGATATAAAATCAATGCACAGAAATCAGTCGCATTTCTCTACACCAACAACAAGACAGAAGAAAGAGAAATTAAGGAGTCCATCCCATTTACAATTGCACCCAAAACTATAAGATACCTGGGAATAAACCTAACCAAAGAGACTAAGAATCTATACACAGAAAACTATAAAGTACTCATGAAAGAAATTGAGGAAGACACAAAGAAATGGAAAAATGTTCCATGCTCCTGGATTGTTAGAATAAATATTGTGAAAATGTCTATGCTACCTAAAGCAATCTACACATTTAATGCAATTCCTATCAAAGTACCATCCATTTTTTTCAAAGAAATGGAACAAATAATCCTAAAATTTATATGGAACAAGAAAAGACCGCGAATAGCCAAAGGAATATTGAAAAAGAAAGCCAAAGTTGGTGGCATCACAATTCCGGACTTCAAGCTCTATTACAAAGCTGTCATCATCAAGACAGCATGGTACTGGCACAAAAACAGACACATAGACCAATGGAACAGAATAGAGAGCCCAGAAATAGACCCTCAACTCTATGGTCAACTAATCTTCGACAAAGCAGGAAAGAATGTCCAATGGAAAAAAGACAGCCTCTTCAATAAATGGTGTTAGGAAAATTGGATAGCCACATGCAGAAAAATGAAATTGGATCATTTCCTTACAGCACATACGAAAATAGACTCAAAATGGATGAAGGACCTCAATGTGAGAAAGGAATCCATCAAAATCCTTGAGGACACACAGGCAGCAACCTCTTCGACCTCAGCCACAGCAACATCCTCGTAGGAACATTGCCAAAGGCAAGGGAAGCAAGGGCAAAAATGAACTATTGGGATTTTATCAAGATCAAAAGCTTTTGCACAGCAAAGGAAACAGTGAACAAAACCAAAAGACAACTGACAGAATGGGAGAAGATATTTGCAAATGACATATCAGATAAAGGGCTAGTGTCCAGAATCTATAAAGAACTTAGCAAACTCAACACCCAAAGAACAAATAATCCAATCAAGAAATGGGCAGAAGACATGAATAGACATTTCTGCAAAGATGAAATCCAGATGGCCAACAGACACATGAAAAAGTGCTCCATATCACTCGGCATCAGGGAAATACAAATCAAAACCACAGTGAGATATCACCTCACACCAGTCAGAATGGCTAAAATTAACAAGTCCGGAAATGACAGATGCTGGCGAGGATGCGGAGAAAGGGGAACGCTCCTACACTGTTGGTGGGAATGCAAGCTGGTGCAACCACTCTGGAAAACAGCATGGAGGTTCCTCAAAATGTTGAAAATAGAACTACCCTATGACCCAGCAATTGCACTGCTTGGTATTTACCCTAAAGATACAAACGTAGTGATCCGAAGGGGCACGTGCACCCGAATGTTTATAGCAGCAATGTCTACAATAGCCAAACTATGGAAAGAACCTAGATGTCCATCAACAGACGAATGGATAAAGAAGACGTGGTATATATACACAATGGAATACTATGCAGCCATCAAAAGAAATGAAATCTTGCCATTTGCGACAATGTGGATGGAACTAGAGGGTATCATGCTTAGCGAAATAAGTCAATCAGAGAAAGACAACTATCATATGATCTCCCTGATATGAGGGAGAGGAGATGCAACATGGGGGGTTAATGGGGTAGGAGAAGAGTAAATGAAACAAGTTGGAATTGGGAGGGAGACAAACCATAAGTGACTCTTAATCTCACAAAACAAACTGAGGGTTGCTGGGGGGAGGGGGGTTGGGAGAGGGGGGGTGGGGTTATGGACATTGGGGAGGGTATGTGCTATGGTGGGTGCTGTGAAGTGTGTAAACCTGGAGATTCACAGACCTGTACCCCTGGGGAAAAAATAAATATATGTTTATAAAAAAACAAACAAAAAAAAACCACCAAAAAACAAAACAAAAAAACAAGCTATCCTAGGGAGTTAAAGTGATACTGTTCTGAAACATTTAGCATTGTCTGTCACGGAGGGGGACGCTTTAAAAATTGTGCCTGTATCTTACTCTCCATCTCTTCAAATAAAATCCTGTCAAAATATTAAAAAAAAAAAAAAAAAAAGAAAGAAAGTGGTTTCCTGAGATGGAACCTACTCATGGAGAAGATGCTGTAAAGATTTCACTGATGAATCAATATCAGGGTTTGACAGGATTGACTCCAATTTTGAAAAAAAAAAATCTATTGTAGGCAAAAGTCTATCAAAAGGTATCACATGCTACAAAAATTACATTTGAAATCAAGAGTCAATTAATGTGACAAAATTCATTGTTGTCTTATATTAAGAAATTGCTGCAGCCACTGCATCCTTCAGTGGTCATCACCCCGATTGGTCAATGACCATCAACATTGAGAGGGGACCTCCACCAGGAAAAAGATGATGACTTGCTGAAAGCTCAGACAATGATTAGCATATTTTAGCTATAAAGTATCTTTAATTAACATATGTACATTTTTGTTTTAGATACACTATTATACACCTAATAGACAATAGTATAATTAAACATAACTTATATATGCACTGAGAAACCAAAGACTTATTTTGTTGTGATAATTTTGTTACTTTATTGTGATAATTTGTGATAATTGCCTTATTGTAATGGTCTGGATCCAAATGCACAATATCTCTAAGGTATGCCAGTATTTCATTGGAACCCTAGAAAGAGAAAGAAGAGAATGATTCAGGGGAAATATTTGAAGAAACGGCTGGGAATTTTCCAAAAAATACTAAAAGACAATAGCCCACACATCAGGTAGTTCAGAGAACTCAAAGAGGCAAACAGACAAGTGAATGCACAAATAGAGCAGATATAACTTAGAAGAAAGAACCCCAGAGATGTACAAAGGCACCTCCTTGAGTGTTCAGAAGGTACAGATCACTACATGCATATGATGAAACTGTGCAAGACCAGAGAAAAAAAAATTGAAATATCAGAGACCATAGAACCTGAACTTGCAATGGGTTGGGAATAGGGCCCAATCCATACCAGGCAAGTGGGGAAAATCTCATACTTTGTGGGGTAATGAGTGAAGTACCCAAAAGGTCTTAACTTAATAATAGGGAATATTTAAACTAAATATTACACAAATCCTGATGAACCTGAAAAAATCAAGACATGAGAGGATTACAGTACTTCCAAGTAAACTAACAGCATTAGAGAATACAGAAATTGTAAGCATTCAAAAGTATAAAATTCACAATATATGCCAACCAATGAAAAATTACCAGGCATGCAAAGAAGTATGTAAAAAATATGTAGAGCAACAAAATGGGAAACTGACTAGGAAATAAAAAGTCAGTTAATCCAAACTACCCAGGACTGACACAGATGTTAGAAAAAAGGATATTAGAATAATATTCCATATGTTAAAAGATTTCTGTGAATACAAAGAAATATGAAAATACCCAAGTATAACTTCTAGAGATGATTACAGTATTTAGAATAAAACATACATTAGTTAAAAACTGCAGGAAGAAATGATTAGAAAACATGAAAACATAGTAATTGACACTTTTTTTAAGTTGAATATTTGTTGTTTGTTTTATGAAATATGCCAAGTTTCTCATGGTCATCTTTTTTATTTTAAGATTTTTATTTATTTATTTGAGAGAGAGAAAGAGCACAAGCAGGGGGAGAAGGAGAGGGAGAAGCAAGCTCCCTGCTTGAGCCAAAGACAGCTGCTCAACCAACTGAGACACCCAGGTCCCCCAGTAATTGACACTTTTCCCAAAATCAAATAACAGAAAGGACAAAAATAATGAAAGAGAAATGACCAACTATGAGACTATGTTAAGAGTCCTAATATACACGGAACTGAAATTCTCAAAGGAGGAAGGCCAAAGAAATATATAAAGAAATAATGACTGAAAATTTTCCAATTATGGAGATACTCTAAAACCACAGATCCAAAATTTTTGGTGAAATCCAACTCAAAAATTCCAAAAAAAATGACACCAGACACAGGCAAAACCTGGACAAAATGAAAATGAATGTATTTTCTTGGATGCATCAGACAACTAATGTTGCAGAGAAACCACCAACTAGAAATCTGTGAAGATAGGCACATCCTCAAAGTCATTGCTAAGAGGAGACTGTGCTTTCCAGGATCAGAAGCCCCTACAGCCATAAAATGATAAGAATACTTAATGGTAATTTTGATGTATATTTGGACATTCAGTGTGGAACAGTATGAAAATGAGGAGCTCCTGGGATCCATCTTTTTATAGAAGTGGTACATTTTGTGGTCTTTTTCTTTAAAAACTCCATCATGTTCTCAAAATTAAGATCTGAGAAAAATGTCTTCATGGCCCTAAGAGGGTGAGGGGAAAACTAATCATTATTTTCCAGATACATTTCCAGAGACTTCTCCATGGGAAAAGTCCTACTTTCCAAGGAAAAAGATTGTCTAACACTTGTCATAGTCAGGGGAAGATCACTTCTCCCACTTCACATAAAGAAGTGAAATGAATAACACCAATGAAATAAACGATGTGAAAAATAAATTAGGTATCCACCCATTGGTACTTAAAATACATGTAATATTATATGGTGTTGTGTGATGGTGGACTGAAAATAGTTAAAAATATATATTGGAAACTTGAGGGAAAAAACTGAAATTATTTTTTAATGTATACTTGAGGCTAAGAGGGGGATAAGAAAGATTTAAGCATAATGCAAGCAGAAGAAAAGATATAAAAATGAGATTAGATATCAGTGAAATTTAAAACATGGCAAAGGGAACAAGAATCAAAAGGCAGGAGATGCAGAGAAACCCCCCTCAAAATCAATAAGAATAGGTCCACACCCCGTCATCTAATAGT
>NW_022631008.1:12393715-12460502 GCF_010015895.1 Lontra canadensis
GGTAGGGAGAGGGTGGTTGGGTTATGGACATTGGGGAGGGTATGTGCTATGAAGTGTGTAAACCTGGCAATTCACAGACCTATACCCCTCGGGCTAATAATACATTATATGTTAATTTAAAAAATTTAAAAACTAAAAAAAAAGGAAATATGAAAGAATCTATGTAACAAGTGTTGGAACTAATAGAAAAATATAGCAAAGTATTAGGATATAAGGTCAGTATATAAAAGCCAGTCATCTTCCTATGTTTCTATAACAAATAATTGGAATTTAAAATTTAAAACAATGCCTTTATGATTGTAACCTACCCTCCCCCTCCCCCCAACACAGACAAAGAAATTCTTTGGTATAAATCTAACAAAATTTGCACTGGATCTGTGTGCAGATAATTATAAAACACTGATGAAAACAATAAAACAAGATATAAATAAATGCAGAAATATTTTTGACCATGACTTGGAAGACTCAATATGTTAAGATATTAATTCTTCCCAACTTGACCAACAGTTTCAATTCAATGCTAATCAGAATCTCAGGAAGCTGTGTACACAATTGATTTGGACATTTATGTCAGCACAGAAACCTGCACATGGATATACATAAGAGCTTTATTTACAAGTGCCAAAAATGGCAGCAATCATGATAGCTTTCCTTAGGTGAATGGATGCAAAACTATGGTACATTCATATAATAAACACCATTCAGCCATAAATAGGAGTATGCTATAAAGCCATGTAAAGTTATGTATGAATTTTTAGTGCTTTTTGAAAAATGGAAAAAGTCAGTGGGAAAGTTGCACTCCATTTTTCTGGAATGGCAAACTTAGATTGAACCAGTGTTTGACCATGGATTCAGGAAGTGTTGAGGAGTTGGATAATTGATTCACAGGGAATATTTTAGGTTAAATCAAGCTTTCTTTATGATACTATAATGGTAAATGCATGAAACTTTTGTCAAAACCTATAGAATTCATTCTATGAAGACAGCATTACCCTGATAGCAAAAACAGATAAAGACTACTAAAATAAGAGAACTGTAAGCCAGTATCCATGGTGAACATGGATGCAAAAATTCTCAACAAAATACTGGAAAACTAGAGGTGTCTGGGTGGCTCAGTCGTTAAGTGTCTACCTTCACCCGAGGTCATGATCCCGGGTCCTGGGATCAAGCCCCGCATCAGGCTCCCTGCAGGGAGCCTGCTTCTCCCCTGCCACCCTCTCCAGCTTGTGTTACCCCCCTTGCTGTCTCTCTCTCACTGTCAAATAAATAAATAAAATTTTAAAAAAATATTAGCAAACTAAATTCAACAGTACATTAAAAAATATCATTCACCACAATCAAGTGGAATTTAATCCTGGGTTACAAAGGTGGTTCAATATTTGCAAATCAATCAACATGATACATCACAGTAATAAAAGAAAAAGTAAGAACCATTTGGTCATTTCAATAGATGCATAAAAATGTTTTGACAAAGTACAACATCCATTCATAATAAAAACCCTTGACAAAATGGGTTTAATAAAGGTCATATATGAAAAACCCACAGCTACTATCCTCAATGGAGAAAAACTGAGAGCCTTTCCTCTGTGGTCAGGAACAAAACAGGGATGTCTACTCTCACCACTGTTACTTAATGTAGTACTGGAAGTCCTAGTCACAGCACTTAGACAACAAAAATTAATAAATTCATCCAAATCAATAAGGAAGAAGTCAAACTTTTACTTTTTGTGGATGACATGATACTCAATATAGAAAACCTAAAAGACACCACAAAAAAATTGCTAGAACTGATACACAAATTCAGTAATGTCTTGGATACAAAATTAGCATACAGAAATCTGTTGCATTATGATAGATCAAAAATGAAGCAACAGAAAGAAAGTAAAGTATCAGTCCCATTTACAGTTGCACCAAATATCATAATACCCAGGAATAAATCTAACCAAAGAAGTGTTTTTTTTCTTTTAACCTTTAAACTTAATTTTTTTACCCTTTTTTACCTTTAAACTATAAAACACTTATGAAAGAAATTGAAGATGACACAAATAAATGAAAAAACATTCCATTTTCATCGGTTGGAAGACAAATATTGTTAAAAATATCTATACTACCCAAAGCAATCTAAACACTTAATGCAATCCCTATCAAAATACCACCAGCATTTTTCATGGAACTAAAACAATCCTAAAATTTGTATAGAACCACAAAAGACACTGAATAGACAAAACAACCTTGAAAATGAAAAAGCCAGAGGATCACAATTCTTAACTTCAAGTTATATTAAAAAGCTGTAGAGACCAAAACAATATGGTACAGGGACAAAAATAGACACATAAATCAATAGGACAGAAAAGACAACCCAGGAAAGAACCCACAACTATATGGTCAATTAAGCTTCGACAAAGCAGGAAAGAGATCCAATGGCAAAAAGACAGTCTCTTCAAAAAATAATGTTGGGAAAACGACAGCAAAAAGCAAAAGAATGAAACTGGACCATTTTCTTACACCATACACACAAATAAATTTAAAATGAATTGAAGACCTGGATGCGAAACATGAAACCATAAAAATCCTAGAGGAGAATGCAGGTAGTAACATCCTTGGCATTGGCACTAGCAACTTCTTTCTACATATGTCTCTGGAGGCAAGGGAAACAAAAGCAAAAATAAACTATTGGGACTTTATCAAAACAAAAATCTGTACTAACTGGAATTTAAATAAAAACTTAAAAAATTATTTTTAAATAGAATGATGGGTATTCTGACCCATAAATGAGTACACTAGTAAGTTCTGATTTGTAGTATTATTTTTTGGGAGATCACATTTTGTAGTGTTGTGTAGTATTATTGTGGTTTGTCGGATTTTTTTTTTCTTACAAAGATCAAATATGGTTTTAAATACCTTTACATAATATTTTCATATCTTAAGAATATGGCCAGGGGAACCTGGGTGGCTCAGTGGTTGAAGCCTCTGCCTTCAGCTCATGTCATGATCTCAGGGTCCTGGGATCAAGCCCCACATCGGGCTCTCTGCTTGGTGGGGAGCCTGCTTCCCCATCTCTCTGCCTGCCTCTCTGCCTACTTGTGATCTTCGTTTGCCAAATAAATGGATAAAATCTCTGGGAAAAAAAAAAGAATATGGCCAAAATGTATTATAACAGCCATATACCAAGAAAAACATCTTAGACGTGGGTTTTTATTTGTTTATTCTTCTTATGTTTCTTGAGTACCTCCTAACTTAAGTGGTAGGCTCTGGGTTAAATACAGAAGAAATATTTCCAAAGCTGAGTATTAAATGGTATAATGAAGGTAAGCATAAAATGACATGGAAGCACATAGGGAGGACTGTTGGAAATTGCCTCAGGGTTTTTGTCTTGCCCATTCCCATAACCCAGTCCTAACCAGCATCTCCCTAATTCCTTAAGCCAGCTTCTATTTTATGTATCAATTTTTTTCACTCTTTATATTTCAGAAGCCTTTAAACCCTGTATCTACAGTGAAGCTTAATCAACTATATTGATTTGTAAATGTTAATGGCATACTTAGCAGCAACAATATGTGTATAGTAGTAGTAGTAGTAGTAGTAGTAGTAGTAGTAGTAGTGGTAGTAGCTGAGACAGCAAAATAATGTATCATGTGTTGGAATCACTGTGTCCCAGGTACTTCCTTGCTGTATATAAGCATTGCTTCTTTTGATTGTCACATAAATATTTGTAATAACATGGAAGTGGAATGTGAAGCTCAAAAAGGTTCCACATTATTCTCTAGTAGAAAAATCAAATATCCCCATTCATGTTTTTCTGAAATATTAATATTTTATCCAAGGCCTAAGATAGTAATAATTATACTAATGCTTATTTTGTATAATATTAAAATATTATGATATGATAAATACATGTTTGATTTTCATTTCATTAACTGGCACACAGCTCCTAAAACCCTTGTGATTTCCTCTTAGGGGTGAAAGGAGCATCTTTTGTTATTCATAAAAGCCCCTGTCAATCATACCTGAATTTATGCTAATGAAATGACTCTTGTGGGCCCCTAGATAACTTCAGGGTGGGAACTGGTCACCAGAGGAACCAACCGTGTTATTTTCAGGGTTGAAACTTTCAGCCCCATCCTCAAGACTTCCAAGGAGGAGAGATAACTGATTTCAGTCACTAATGGTCAATGATTTAATCAATTGTGCCTATGTAATGGAACCTACTTTAAAAAGCCCTAAAATAAAGAGGGAGAGAGTACCCTATCTCTCATAGTTTGATCTATGAACCTCTTCCATTTAGCTGTTCTGAGTTGTATCCTTTACTTCAAAAGTACAACCCACACCCCCATCCCTAGCCCTTAGCAATCACTGATCTGTTGCTTCTTATAACTTCTTCAAGAAAGTCATATAAATAGATTCACTCAGTGTGTAATTCTTTAAGGCTTATTTATTTCACATAATACTATGCATCTGTGGTTCATCTATCTTGTTGAATATATGATTGGTTCATTTCCTTTTATTGCTAAATAGTATTCCATTATATGGATAGTGTAGCAAAGGTTATTCATCTAATTATAAAATGAGCACTTTGTTTATTTTCAATTTTTTGCAATTATAAATTACTTTGCTATAAACATTTATGTATAGGTTTTTGTGTGGCCATAGATGATATTATTATTACCTTTTATTATATTATTATTATTGACTAAATACTGAGAAGATGAATTACTGGATAGTGTTTCCTGCATCAAAGCTAGAATTTGTTTTTCCCAAGGAAACTTGGCTCCATTCACTTATGGAGTATTGTAAAAAAACTAAGATCTGATGCCAGAATGTGTTTATTATTACTGAGTTGTCCATTCCAGGCAATCTCAACTGATAGAGCAAGGAGATACATGTGTGTATATGAACCCATGTGTATATACCTATTATTAATATGTCTGCATATAACCATCTATGTTTATGTTAAGTGAAATATGAGTTCATATCAATGTCTCCAGTGATAATCCATTATCAGATGGATAATTATAGTCTCCTTCCCTTGCATATCTATAACTTATCAGTCCAACTGTAAGAAACCTGGCTCCCATCATCCAATATCTATTTACTTAATTGTTCAAGTCAGTATACATGTAGAATGGTTTCAGAATTGTTTACCTATATCCCATGAAAGACAAATTTATCAACTAAAGTACAATGCTTGTGTCCACCGTTTTTGCCTTTCATTTAATGATTTTATACGTTTCCAAAATTGCATAGGTAAATATCCTTTCCTCTAACTATATTAGTGAGGTTATTTTGTACATTTATAACACAGCTAGAATCTTTGTCATAGTCTGTATTCCATCTTGGTTACCCTATCTAAATTGATATATTTTTAAATTTGCATACACTAAGGACTTAGAGATATAAATTTCTATTATTTTTTTATTTTTTAAGTTTTTATTTAAATTCCACTTAGTTGGGGCACCTGGTTGGCTCAGTGGGTTAAGCCTCTGCCTTCAGCTCAGGTCATGATCTCAGAGTCCTGGGATCAAGCCCCACATCAGGCTCTCTGCTCAGCGGGGAGCCTGCTTTCCCTTCTCTCTCTGCCTGCCTCTCTGCCTACTTGTGATCTCTCTGTGTCAAATAAATAAATAAAATCTTTTCAAAAATAAATAAATAAATAAATTCCACTTAGTTAACATCCCCACTTTTTAAATATATGGAAGTTAATAAGTTTTTCAAATTTATTTTGCTTTATATAAATATTAAGTTGTTTCAATATCTAATATATTTTTAAATGTAGTAGATATCTAATTTATAATTTTCCAAATTAATCTTTTGTCAGAAAATTATTCTTGGCAATTGATCATAATAGGTAGTCATTATATGAATAATAAATCACACACTAAAATAATATTTTCAATTGGTAAGGTATGTAATACACCTAAATGCATTATATATCATAAGGAAAGGAAATAATAGAAAATAATTAAAAAATACTATGTTATTCTACATAGACATAATCCTGTTACCTTTAGCATGTGTCCTAAGTGTCCATGTTGAAAAAGCCCATATTTCTACTAATCTACTTTTAATTACAAATGAAATAGGTTTAGTGAAGAAATACTATCATAGAAAAATGCATATAAAGGGGAAAATATTAGCTGTAATCCCATGCACCTTTCCCAGGACTGCTAAAATATTATGCTGCTTTTCAGTATAATATATATATTTGTAAAAAATGTAGACACTCCTAAAAAAGGCAATAACCAAAATGCTATCATTAAATGAGGAAAATCAAACCTTTATGCCCATTCACATTGAAAACTTCCCAAACACCTGGAAACTTTAACTCTGGTTCACTACATATCAGCTTGTTGCCATAATTTACCTGCTACTTTACATTATAATGACATGGTACAGAAGAGACAAAACTGTTGTTTCCCTGCTGACGATGTAATCAATACACACCTGTTTTCTGCTGGGAAAACTGCAGCAGTAGATGTGGTAGCATTTTAACCTGTTAGATGGTGACAAAGTAGCATGCCGAAAACACATGAATTTGACAAACTTTCACATACTGTTTGCAAATCGAACACAAGCAGTGGGATGCTGGCATATGTTATTATTTCCATGATGACAGATTATGATGCTTCAGGTAAATTTAGAATCATTCATGGAAAAGTAGAAGAAACCCAGTCATGAAACAAAGCTATATGGGTAAAAACTTCATGTTTTCTAATATTTTCCAAATATATTTCATTTTAATATAAAGTTTCTTATAAAAGCAAAGGAGTTAGGGGACCTGGGTGGCTTAGTCCTTTAAGCTTTGGACTCTTGATTTCTGCTCAGGTCATGATCTCAGGCTCATGAGATTGAGACCCATGACAGGCTCCATGCTCAGCAGGGTGTCAGCTGAAGATGTATCTTCCTCTCCCTGTGCCACTGTTCATACTCTGTCCCTCTCTCTCAAATAAATAAATAAATCTTTAAAAAAAAAACAAACTAAAAGCAAAGGAGTTAAATCAGGACTATCCAAAGAAGTGGGGAAAGGAGATTTCATTAGGCTTCTTCTTGAATTAATTATATCTCAGATAAAAATAAAATGTCTGATTATTATGTTTGGAATAATTGATTTAGTTTCCTTTCAAATTAGTGATTTTTGCAGTGCATATGTAAAGATAAGCTATGTCTAAATGTAGGTACACCATCAGTCATGTTTTCTCCAAATAAGGATGTATTAGTCACATTGTTTTATGCAAAATTGGACAAACAGGTCATATGATCAGCTGCTTTCTTCCTTAGAACAGAATTAATAAAAACAAAACAATATTAAGTTTTGATCAATTATATTTTGTCATTTGTTGAGTGTGCCTTGAAACAATGTTACTATTTTTCTTTTATGGTGGAGGGAAATCCAATAGCATTTTAGAAGCTGTTCAAAAACTATTGGTTTTAGAAATTTTTGTTCTCTTCATTAGTGATAAATAAAATTTCAAGTGTTTCTATATTTATCAACAGGTTTATTGATTTACTAGCTGTTCTTCTTCATATGTGGTCACAAAAAATAAAGACTACTTGTCTTTGAGCTCTAATTAAGAAAAGGTGATCTGAAGACAACTTCTAATAAAAACATTGCATTTTGAAAGAATTAACTTGGAATCATCTAAAGTTATGATTTTTAGCTATATTTTTTTTTCTGGAAAAAGAGCACAAATTTTCTAGTTACTCTTTTTTAACTCATTTTGTAGATTAGATTATGCTGTTATATTTAATTTATTTATGTTATTTATATAATATGATTTTCATCCAGTATTAGATAATAAAGTGGTTTATAATGTGATGCTAATGATTTAACTACACACAGGTCTTTTATAGTGGGAAAAATTTCAGGGATACTAGAACAAAATGGGGGAAAACCTGATAAAAGTATTAGCTTTCCCTTTTAAAAGTTTCCTTTGTGTATGGTAAAAGCAATCAATTACCCTGTGGAAATTATAGGAAATGTGACTCTCAACATTTCTCGTGTTCGTATTAGCCAATAGGTCCCCCCATCACTTGCATTTTATAATTTGCTATTTACTAACAGATCAAATAATTATGCTGTTGAGTTACCACTCATGTCTCATGTGTAAACTCCAGATTTTCCTCCTTGGATGATGCCTTCCCTGACTCCTTATTTTGTTCAAGTATTTTACTCTTATTTGAAACTTTTCTTATTTATTTGTCTTTGTTTATGTTGGGTTTGTTGTCTTACTTCCTATAGTAGAATGTAAGAATCCTTAAAGGAAGTACCTTTGGCTCTCTGATTCACTGCAATTTCCAAGATGTCAAGAACAGTGCATGATGAATATTACATACTCAGTCAACACTGGAAGTTACTGGAATGAGGAAATAAATCAATAAACAAACAAATCATCTGAATTAATAATAAATTGTTTAAGAATACAACTCACATTATCAACACTATGTAACTTTTATTTTGACTAATCTATGGTCATTTAATATAATCCTCTGTCAATGATGAGGATACTTCCAAAATCTAGGCTAAATCTGTAAGGCCACTAAGAAGTTCTAGTTAATGTTGTTGACAAGAAGAATGTTTATCTTCTGTACCTCCCCCCTCCAATTTCATTCAGGGACACAGAACAAAGCCATAATTTCAGACTTGGATATTCATCTATTTATGTTTATGTTTGCTCTCCTTGAATATCTTATAGTGGTTGAATTGAAGGTTGGAGTTATATTCTTAATTCAGTATTAAAGAAAATCTTATATAAAGAAAATTATTCTTGAAAATACCTTATGAATCCATGGAATGCATTCTTATATACCATCCCACAGAAAATCCATCCCACCTGTTATCTTTCTAGTTTGAAACATTATTATTAAGCATTAGATAATATATTTGACTTATTTTTGAAGGCTGTTTTGGTTAAATTATGAACCTTAGACAGAAGAATTGTACTCAACATTTTGTCATATTTACAGTATCAGAGAACAGAAAGATACATGTTGCACTTAGAAAACTATGCTGACCTCTGAGCATAGCCTAATTGAGTAAAAAAGCCGGATAAATGCCTATACAACTAAACGTCTTTCAGGAATAGAATTAAATTCCAGTCCAGCACATCAAGATCTCTTTAAGTCTAGTCTTTTCAAGGATTAAAAACAGTATGTTTGTCTTGCTTTGATTTCAGATAATTATTTTGAGATTTAACAAAGCAACAGTAGCAGCTCACACAGAATTACCCCTAAAGCCCCTCTTCTCTGTATATTCTGATACATTTAGCTGGCCAGCCTGTGACTTGTGTTTGGTCCATCCCTACATTCTTAAATCCAACTGTCTTGGGATCAGACTGTGCCAAGGCCTGGCCTACGCCATCTGCTCTGACTGAATGCCAGGATTTCCGGCTGCCCTGAGAAGCCTGAGGAGACATTCTGGTTTTTGTTTCTCCTGTGACTATATGAGGTTTCCAAATAAGTGACTCTCAGATAAGTGAAATATTATAGTGTCCCAATCACAGACATTATTATTTATATCCCATGATATTCAAGGTAATTTCTGGCTATGAAAATCTCCAACATAGAATATGATACTTTGTTTTAGGTGACAAAATTGACAATAAACATTGACAAACTGAAGAAAATACAGAGTAAACCAACACAATAATGTTAATTCTTGTAAGTAAATTTGAGAAGCAGTGTTTAAAGAAACTGATATGTGTGTCCTGGAAAACAAAATATTAAGGAATAACATGCTAGTGGTGTCTTAACCTTAAAACAAGAAACCCAAATATAACAAGGAATGAGGATGGTTTTTTGTTTGTTTGTTTGTTTGTTTGTTTGTTTAAGTCTACATTCTGTCACTGAATGTCCATCAATGAAAAACTCTAACCCTCAGCAAATGCTTATATAACTCCAAGTATTCTCTGAACTTAGAGTCTTAACATTCAATATCCTCAAGATCTGGTGTTCAAAATGTAAGCATGGTGGGTCTGTAAATTGGTTGATTCATAACATTATCCTACAAAGCATTGAAATAAGTCTGTATAGAGTAGATTTTTGGATATAAACTATTTCAGATCACATTATTTTACTCTATTTTAATTTCCTCATTTGTGAGAGGTACTGATGATCATTATCGGTCTTTGTTCTGACCATTTGTACCAAATGTTCATCTTCCAAGCTATTTTTAAAACCCTAAAATTTCTGAAGATATAAAATTCTAAGTAATAGCAGATTAATATGTTTTCTAATAACTCAAGATCAGGGAATTTTAAGCCCATTTCTTATTTTTATGTTTATCATCATTTTATAGGTTACATTAGTGGATTAATAAAGAATATTTTGTTTTTGTTGTCAATTCTGCTGCTTAAATTTGAGCCACTTTTATAACTGGAAATTTTTGCAATTCTAGATATTCTTGCTTTGAGAACTTATATTTATAAGATATATTCATCCTCATGGCTATGAGGTTTATTCCTTATAAATAACACATGACAAGATTTTCTGCTGCTTATTTTTAAAATACTCAACAACTGACAAGCTGTGGAATCAGATTATCCAAAGCAAAAAAAAAAAAAAGCCAATATAATTGATAAATATTATATTGTTTAATCTAGAATAAATAACATTTTAATGAGTGTTTGGCATTTTTGTTTATTATTTGCTTATAGTGAGATGTAAGCAGTTTTAACAAACATTTGCAAAGCTGTGGTTTTAGAGAACATATACTTTAAGGAATATAAAATTATGCTGTAATTGTAAGGTCTCTCTCTCCCTCCCTTTTCTGTAAATACACATACACATACATACATATACATACATATCTATAACCACAACCATATATGTGAAATATGTTTTTTTCCTGATATCAACAATAGAAAGAGTGAGAGAAGTAGCTGAGTAAAATGAAGGCACCACCCACATATAACAACCAGCAAAGAAGGTGAGGGGTATGAAATAAATCCAGAAAATTAAACAAATTAGAAAATTTTCTCATCATATCTAATACATCACTTAATTCTCCACTGTTAAGAAACCATAGATTATTTAATAGACAATGTTTATCAACTTGCAAAAGTACAAACTGTGTCTATTTAATTTCATTTGCCTTTCCTTCTTGCTAAGACAAGATTGGGAGAGGGGAGTAAAAGACCCAAAGACAAAAATATGTAAGAATTTCAAAGATATTAAGAACTTTACAGGAGAACCATCAAAAAATATTTATTAGAGTGTGTATAAAAGGCTAGAGTTCCTACTACACAGCAATTATATGAGAGAAATATGATAGAATGAATTCATAATGTAGCAATTACTTATGACTAGTGGATTATCGACTTTCTACACCAAAGAAAAAGATCCCTTAATGCTTTCAGTGTAAAATATTTAGAATACTTTGTAACTCTTTGAATCAAATGAGTGATATTACTATTGCTAACAATTATGAAGAACATATGTATACTTTAAATAAGCACAACTGATTATTTTATGTATTTTGATTTCAGACTTTTGTGTTCTAAACTATTTCATGGAAGATTTTATCCACATCAGAGAAATCATTGTCAGCTGAAAAGTCTAAAATTAATTTATTCAGTTTCTAAATGTGCCAAAAATTATCTTTAATAGTAAATATTTAATTACCACAAATACAGTTGAAATCTAAACTTTTCTCCTGTCCCATCAAAACCAGCTAAACCCCAAATACCTGCCTACTTAGATACTCATTCACCTACTCTTCAAATATATATTGAATGTACTTGAATTTTGTGACAGATTCACTTGGTCATGAATTTTATGACAGATTCTCTTGTCTTTAAGTGTCAATTATGTGCCATGCATTCTTGCTAAATGAAAATCACCAATTGGGCATCAGTTCTCTCCATTTCTGTAAAAGCAGGTTTCATTACTGCTCTGAAGTAGTGAATGCTTTGCACTCTTTATTTTCTAATTTACTAACTCAGAGTTCTTTAAGTTATTCTCTTTTCCCATTATGTAACTAGTATAATATGAGCAGAAAAATCGAATTTTAGTTTCAGGCTTACAAATATGAGGAGCTGCATGTATATTTGATATCAAGGATTACCCAGCACCAGATATAAAAGACTTTGGACTTCACAGAATAACTGGATATTAGCTTGTGATTGTCCCCCTTTGGGAGGGATGAATGTGACTAATGAAACATTGATTTTAGCACAATTAATGTGTTGTATTTTGTATTTTCCTTTGTAGCAAAGATGACCAAAGAAATGAAAGAAAGACTGTTTGAAGGTTTTGTTTTGTTTTTTTAAAGACTATTTTAATGGGATTGTCAAAACTGGGAGATGTATGTTTTGCCTTTTACACATAATCTTTTTTTTTTCCCCTTGAAATACTAATGTGGTATTGAAGACAGAAACCACTCACTAAAGAAGGCAGAGTAAGGGGTTAAAAATACAGCAAACAAGAAAATTCTGGATTCCTAATATTCATGGATGTTCCTAACAACCTTGTCTTCAATCTCCAGAATGCTTTTAAGTAAGAGAAAGTGAATTACTATCTTGAAAATTCCACTGTTATTTCCAGTTTTAAGCATTTATCTGAAGTGATGGAACATCAGAAAGACAACAGGACTAAAGAAATAATTGTGCCAATATTTGAAGGTAAAAGTTAGGAGTAAATTTTTAAAGAAGGGCAGATACTGTATCAATTTATAATGATGTAAATGCCATTTGGAGAATTAACTTTTACAGACAAATGATAAGTAATTGGTGGATACACATTTTCTATCCCTTCAGGTACTTAACAAAAGCTATTTTTTCTGTTCTTTTTATTTAAAATCTTTTGACAGGGGCGCCTGGGTGGCTCAGTGGGTTAAGCCGCTGCCTTCGGCTCAGGTCATGATCTCAGGGTCCTGGGATCGAGTCCCGCATCGGGCTCTCTGCTCAGCAGGGAGCCTGCTTCCCTCTCTCTCTCTGCCTGCCTCTCTGTCTACTTATGATCTCTCTCTGTCAAATAAATAAATAAAATCTTTAAAAAAATAATAATAAAATAAAATCTTTTGACAAAAGAAAACACTTTAAAAATAGTGATAAAATTATAGTTGATAAAAAATACAATCAAAAGCTCACTAAGCAGTTACTTTACTTTAAAATTTAAGATTTCAGTTTAGTTGACATAGTTTGTTGCACTAAGGAAACAATCCATGTACGTCTATATGGGTATTTAAATATCACACAAAGTAGGTATTACATGTGTATTATATCAATAAAATTATATTCAGTTATTTTCTGCCCAAATTTAGAGGACCATTAGAGCTTGCTCTATGAAGTACTAATAACTCCATGTCTTTATTTGGGATAATTTCTCATTCTTTATTTAAAAAAGGAAATTAAATTGTGACTTACGTTTGTGTATTCCATTATATGGATGTATCGCAGTTTATTATCCAATCAACAGTCGGACAATTTTAAAAAATTTTCAGCAATTATAAATAAAGCTACTATAGACATTTTCACACAGGGTTTTATATGAACAAAATTTTATTTTTTTTAATAATACAGTAGACATCACTTTATAAGAAATTGCCAAACTGTTTTCCAGAGAGACCATGCCATTTTGCATTCCTACCCTCAACGAATGGAAGTTCCAATAGATTAGCTATGTTGCACTTGGTATTATTTTTTTAAAATTTTATTTTTAACTCTGGCTTTCTTTTATAAAACTTTCTCCAGTGCAAATAACACAATCTAGCTTGAGGATTTACTTTATTTTTTTTTTTTAAGAATTTATTTATTTATTTGAAAGAGAAAGGCACAGTGAGAGAGGGAACACGAGCAGGGGTAGTAGAATAAGGAGAAGCAGGCTTCCTGCTCCGATGCAGGGCTCTATCCCAGGACCCTGGGATCATGACCTGAGCTGAAGGTAGATACTTAATGACTAAGCCACCCAGGCGCCCCTACTTTCTTCTTTCAAAGCATGTCTTTGTCACAAACTATGTGATCAGGTGCTTGAAATTGATTTTTCTTTAAAAATCTATTTATTCTAATATTAATAATAAATATAATTATAATGGTTACTCTATGGTATAATTGATAATATCCTTTAACAGTGCACACTTACTTTCTAAAATCTTTAAGACATAAGCTCATTTTACTTCTGAGGTTTTGAGGTTTTTTTCTTTCAGTTATTATATAATCCTTCAAGAAACGCAATCCCCTGTGTAATCACTGTAAACAGGATACCAGCTGTTGTACATGGAAACTTGTATTTGGTCTTCACATACAGTGATTTAAAGGCAGGCATAATGAGCATAGGTTAAAAAAGACATTAAACACATTACTAGATTAATCCTGATAATCCAAATATGTTTACAAATACTGAATTTGAGTTTGTATGCTTATATACATATATAATACTTACATACACATTTAAACTTTCTATTTTAATAACAATGATAAAAAATTATTCTGTAGGTTTTTTGTACTTAAATGCATTATCCATTGACTTATATCTAATAATATTGAAAACATACTAGTTGTGAAATGAAAAAGATTACAAACTATGTGTTGTACTTAAAAACTATATGTGTAGATGCATCTCAATGCATAATCTATATATAGAAATTGTCCTATTTGTATCTAATTGGATCATATTCTACATAGTAGACTGTGGATTGGATGGCTGTATTTCAGAAGCTAATGGCAATTATCCACATGAATTCAATCAATTAAATACAATAAAACCTAACTTTATTTACTCTTAAATTTAATAATTATCAAAAATTTCAGAGCTGTTAAACAGCTCTAAGTGAGCACACAGTTAAATGCAATTTTGTGAGTATTTTCAAAAAGGGTACACTTTAATTTTCTGGTTAATTTTATAACCCACTATCATTTTTATAGTTATGCAAACTAATAGAAGAACATACATATCTCATGCTTCAGCACTTAAAGAATTATTGGTGTAAAATAAAATAATTACTTACAATTTTTATATTGCTTTCACAAAATTACTTTTATATAGATATAAAACAGCACACTTAGTTTTAATTACTGGTACAAGTAAAATGATTACTTGTTCAGTTTTGCAAAATTGCTTTAAAATATTTGTTTTTAAGACCCTGTTTCACAAGGGTAAATTAATATTTATAAGTAAGGAAAAATTACATAGTACAACACTTTTTCTCTATAAGTTTCTTAAAAATAAGTCCCATGGCATTAATAACTTAGTACTTTTTATATTGTTTTAACTTGATTTAATTTAGTCCACTAATTATTTAAGCCTGTCTGTAAACCTTTTTTTAGGGGAGGGTTGTTTTTTTTTTTTTTTTACATTTTTTAATTTAAATTTTACTGTTGTTAATATACAGTATTATTTTCATTTCAGATGTGCAATATAGTGATTAAACAATTCCACATATCACCTGGTGCTCATCACAAGTATGCTCCTTAGTCCCCATCAACTATTTAACACATTCCCCCACCCACCTCCACTCTGCTAACTATATTTGTTCTCTATAGTTAAGAGTCTGTTTCTTAGTTTGTCTCTTTTTTTTTCCTTTTGATTCTTTGCTTTGTTTCTTAATTTCCATATATGAGTGGAATAGTATGGTATTTATCTTTCTCTGACTGACTTATTCACTCAGCATTATACTATCTAGCCCCATCCATATCATTTGAAATGGCAAGATTTCATTCTGTTTTATGGTTGGATAATATTCCTTTATTTATATCACTTCTTTATCCATTCATCTATCAATGGACACTTGGGTTGCTTCCATAACTTGACTGTTGTAAATAATACTACAGTAAACATATGGATGCCTGTATCGCTTTGGATTAGTGTTTTTGTATTTTTGGATAAATACCCAGTAGTGCAGTTACTGGATTGTAGGATAGCTCTATTTTTTAATTTTTTGAGGAAACTCTGTACTGTTTTTCATAGTGGGTGCACCGGTTTGCACTCCCACCAGAAGGGCACAAGGGTTCCTTTTCCTCTACATCCTCACCAACACTTGTTTTTTCTTATGTTTTTGATTTTAGCCATTCTGAGGGGTGTGAGGTAATATCTCACTGCGGTTTTGATTCACATTTCCCTGATGTTGACCATCTTTTTGTGTGTCTGTTGGCCATCATGTCTTCTTTGGAGAAATGTCTATTCGTGTTTTCTGCCCATTTTTAATTGAATTATTTGTGAGGGTTTTTTCGTGTTGAGTTGAATAAGTTCTTTATATATTTTGGATACTAATTTATGAGATATATGTCATTTGCAAATATTTTGTCCCATTCAGTAGGTTACCTTTTAGTTTTATTGATTGTTTCCTTTGCTGTGCAGAAGCTTTTTACTTTGATGTAGTCCCAATAGTTTATTTTTGCTTTTGTTTCCCTGGCTGCAAGAAACATATCTAGAAAATTATTGCTGTGGTTGAGGTCAGGGACATTATTTCCCGTGTTCTCTAGGATGTTTATGGTTTCATATCTCACATTTATGTCATTAATCCATTTTGGGTTTACTCTTGTGTATGGTGTAAGAAAGTGGTCCAATTTCATTCTTTTGCATGTATTTGTCCAGTTTTCCCAGCACCATTTGTTGAAAAGACTCTTCTTTCCTCCTTTGTGGAGGATTAATTGACCATATAATCATGCATTTATTTCTGAGTGTTCTCTTCTGCTCCATTGATCTATGTGTCTCTTTTGAAGCCAGTGCCATACTGTTTTGATTACTACAGCTTTGTTATATAATTTGAAGTATAGAATTGTGATTCCTCCAGTTATGTTGTTCTTTTTTTTTTTTTTTTTCTTTTTTCCAGATTGCTTTTGGCTATTACGGATATTTTTTGGTTCCAGACACATTTTAATATTGTAGCTCTATAAAAAAATGTTGGTGGTATTTTGATAGGGATTACATTAAATCTCTAGATAAATATTTTAACAATATTTATTCTTCCAACCCTAAGCATGGAATGTCTGTCTCTAACCTTTAAAAGAGATTTACTTTTCCCTCCACGTCTTCCCAAATTCCTAAGATCCTAGAATATACAGCAACCTAGAATCCTCTACAAACTCTCATGGTTTTTGCTTTGTTTTGTTTTGTTTTGTTTTTGCTTACTTCTTCTACATTCATCTATAATTCACTCCCCTCTAAGTTGGTTTTACCTATAGGAATTTCTGGCCTGTTTTTCACTATGATTAACAAGTTATTTCATTAATAATTTTAATAGCTTATAAAACATTATTTTTAAAATTCTGTTTTTGCTCTTTTAGGACATGAGTGATAAAAAAAATTTTGATAAAAAAACTTTAAAAATCTAGCTTGCTTTAAAAATAGCACCTCCACCCTCAATCTATTCATTCTCAATTAGAAAATTCTACCTGAAGGACAGTTACCTTGTATATTTCTATCTGTTGAACTTGTCTAAACTTTTCATTGTCATTAGTGCTATTGGATACTAGTAATTCTTACTGATTTGAGTCTCTTGTCTAATAAATTGGTTAAATAATACAAAAGATTTAAAAATTACTACAGTGTTTTCTAGCCTTTATTGTTAAAAATACTCTGACCATATTACTACTAGATGCTGAATGCAGTGTTTACCAAACTTATTGTTCATCATGTTTTTTGCCATATCTGTGCATCATTAGAAATCTTATTTCAATATATTATCCAGTAGATTACAACTGTATGCATAGAAATTCATAGACAAAAATGTAATTGAGCCTTCCTTTTTTCTTCTAGCCAGGCATCTGAATAGTTGTGGGAAGATTAGATTGGTGTGATTCTGAAGCTGTCATAGACATACCTAAGCACCAGGTCTGTAATTCAGGTGGTCAGAACAAGCAAGTATATTAAAACATTCCCACAGGAGTCTCCTCCTAAGCAAAAGTATCCATAAAATTATGGCTTTTATGTTCTGTCTATTCTAATGTGTACACCTAAGTAAGTATATAAAAAGAGATCAAAATGCTTATTATTTTTCATGTAAAACTGTCTCACATAGTATAAGGAATACTGACCAAAACAATTTTAAGTGGAAAGAATTCATAGAATTTCTATCACTACCTCCTAATTTCCTTTCATCTTATTGTATGACGTTAGTACCAAATATAGCATATGCATCCATGTCTTGTTAAAATGATCCCTGGGTATGTAAATACTTTAACCTTATTATTTTATGAATAATATTTAGATATGAATACCATGGCATTATATTTTATGAATCATAGTTATCTTTTGGTGAAAAGAACCATAATTATTTAACTTTTAAGAAACATTAAAAATATTGGTAATACTGGGGTTTCTGGGTGGCTCAGCTGGTTGAGCATTGACTCTTGATTTTGGTTTAGATTATGATTTCAGGATCATGAGATTGAGCCCTGCATCAGGCTCCACACTCAGCAGGGAGTCTGCTTTAGACCCTTTCTCCCTCTCCCTCTGTCCCTCCCTCCACTCATGTGGGCTTTCTCTCTCTTTCAAAAATAAATAAATAAATAAATACTTAAAAAATATTTGTAATACTGTAATATGGTACTCCATTTAGTGTATATACACATAGATACATATATACACGCTATATATTTGTTATGTACATATACTCTTATAGTACTATAATTACTATGCAAATTTCCCATCCCATATATTTTTCTTTTTCACTTTACATCTATATTTTATGTATTTCCTTTCTTTCTTTTTCTCTCTTTCTTTCTTTTACCTCTCTCTCTCTTTTCATGATTTCTCAAATATCAGCCCAGGAAGTTCTACAAATCCCTGAGGTATATCTAAGAGATTCTGATACACTGGTTCTGCAGAAATGCTCAAAGAAGCCAAGTTTTGCAAATATATCTTGTGATGCTAATGCAGGTGGTCACTGAACAAACCTTTGGGATACTCTGTAGTTCTAGAAGGAAGGTAATGGGTAATTTGTAAAAACTAAATAATGTGTTAATTAATCATTTTGGTATGTATATTATAGGTTTAAATGCTTAATCATTAACATAAGAGATCAAGAAATAGAGATATTAATATAAACTAGAAATATAGTAATATCTCTCCACTTTTATGTTTAGCTTGTTTCATACAATCAGTAGAAAACTTGGTTGAGAAACAGAATATCTAAAGTAAAATTAACTTAAGAAGACCAATAACATGAGTGAACCTATTAACTCACTTAGAACTTTAACATAAGCAACACCAACAATAGCAAGATAGTATAGAGAAAAGGATATCAATAATATTTTATATATGTTAAATATGTAACAATGGATTTTTTATTTTATAATTTTTATTCTGTAAGAGAATTTGTCTTCTCTGTTAGGCATAAATTTAAGTTCTATCTAAATGTGAGCACTGGATTTGTTAAAGTCAATTCTTTACTAAGATGACCTCTGGTCCAGGGAACGTAGGAAATAGGGGTTCAAACCTTCCAAGCCTGCCACTATTGCATGTACCATTGTGATACTGTAATTACAACAACTATTTTTCTATAATTCTATATATTCGCCTATATTTAGGAGATCATACACACACACACACACACACAAACACACAATCCTATACAAGAATCTATATGTATTATCCTATATAAGATATCATACCTTCCCCTTTATTTACTGAAATATGAAAACTAATAGATTGGCGTAGTAGTGACCAAGATGGCCTTTACATTCTCCTCAGCCTGACTAATCTTGAATTTTTTTTCCTGACTATAATCCTTGACTTCCCTTTTCCTAGAGCATCTACTTTAGAAAATTTGTAATTGTAAATTCTTCCTTTGCCCCTTTGAGATATACATTATCTCTAAGTCTCCTACTGCTTTATAGTCCATGCATGTCTTTCTCAAGAACCTGGGAGCCATCCATTTGAAATGTAATCATGGGGCAAAAATACACCCCTACGTCCCAGTCTTTGTGAAAGGAGAGGATATCACTTGACAAGTGCTGATTGGCAAATAGACGACCTACCTAATCATATCTACAAATCTCCTCCTGAATGTCCTCCAGTACTTTTCCACTAGTTTATCCTTTCTGCTTTTCATTTTGGGGGAATTGAGCTCAAACTCTCTCCCTTATTATAACAGTCTTGAATAAAGTCTTCCTTGCCTATTTAATTCTGTTTAATGCAAATTTTTGACATTAGTATTCACTTATTTACCTTAATATTACAAGAAAATTTATATTACCAAGAAAACCTTAATAAAATAAACAAAATTCAATATGTTTTGTCAGAAAATTCTTCAGCTCCAAGATATCTGACCAATCAATTACTACCTAATTAGATTTATAATTGCTAGTGAATCACTCATTATAAATACAGTTGATATTGATGTGTCATTTTAACTTACCTCTGTAGTTCTGATGTGTCATAATAATCTCTATCAATAGCCTCTTTCTATATATTCCCCATTTATATTATCATTACTACCTTATTCAAATAGGGATATGAAAGATATAAAAATGATGGGGTTATGGGGGCTTTTTTGGAAAAGTAGACTGTCGTTATTGCTCTCCAACTCTCAGTTTTCTGACCTATAAATGCTCTTTAAAAAAGTCATATATATATATATATATATAGAGAGAGAGAGAGAGACAGACAGAAAGAAAGAGAGAGAGAGAGGGAGAGAGAGAGAGAGAGAGAGAATAGTTGGCACACAATGTTATATTATTTTCAGGTATACAGCATAGTAATTCAACAACTCTGTACATTATACTATGCTCACCGTAGTATAGATACCATCTGTCACCAAACAACCCCATTACAATAGCATTGATTTTATCCTCTATATTGTACCTTCTATTACCTTGACTTACTCAATCCATAACTAGAAGCTTATATCACCCACCCCCCTTGCCCATTTTGCCCATCCTCCTATACTTCTTCCCTCTGACAACCATCAGTATGGTCTCTGTATTAACAGGTCTGATTCTGTTTTTGTTTTTGTTTTTGTTTTAAAGATTTTATTTATTTATTTGACAGACAGAGATCACAAGTAGGCAGAGAGGCAGGCAGAGAGAGAGGAGGAAGTGGCTCCCCGCAGAGCAGAGAGCCCGATGTGGGGCTCCATCCCAGGACCCTGGAATCATGACCTGAGCTGAAGGCAGAGGCTTCAACCCACTGAGCCACCCAGGTGCCCCTGATTCTGTTTTTTGTGTTTGTTTATTCACTTGTTTTTTAGATTCCACATGAAAGTGTAATTATATGATAAATGTCTTTCCTTGTCTGATTTATTTCACTTAGCGTAATACCCTCTAGGGCTATCCATGTTATTGCAAATGGCATGATCATCCTTTTTATGGGAGTGTAATATTCCATATTACACCATACATTCCATATTACATCATATACATACATATAGATATGTTTATGGAACTATATGTGTATATCTCACATCTTTCTTATCCATTCATCTATCACTGGACACTTAGGTTGCTTCCATATCTTGGCTAATTTTTACAATGCTGCAATAAACATAGGGGTGCATGTATCTTTTTAAATTAGTATTTTAATTTTCTTTGGGTAAATACCAAGCATCAAAGTTATTGTATCATGTGATATTTCTATTTTTAATTTTTGAGGAACCTCCATACTCTTTCCCATGAAGGAAACCATCAACAAAACAAAATGGCAGCCTAGTAAATGAGAGAAGATATGTACAAATGATGTATCAAATAAACCACTAATATCCAAAATATACAAAGAACTTACACAACTCAACAGCAAAACAAAACAAAACAAAAAGCAAATAATCTAATTAAAAATGGGCAGAGGAGCTGAACTGACATTTTTCCAAAGAAGACATACAGATGGCCAACCTCCATATGAAAAGATACTCAGCATCACTAATTACCAGGAAAATGCAAATCAAAACCACAGTGAGTAATCACCTTACATTTGTCAAAATGGCTAGAATCAAAAACTATGATCAAGAAGTGTTGGCAAGGATATAGAAAAAAAAGGAATCTTTGTGTACTCCTAATGGAGATGTAAATTGATATAGCCCCTGTGTAAATGTTTTTTCAAAGGTTGAAGATTGAAGCAATTTACATCATAAATCCTTTACATGTTGTTTTTAAAATATAATAATATCTTATTAAAAAGCAGTGCTCTTCAAAAAATATATAAAATTAATGGACACCTTGGTGGCTCAGATGGTTACACATCTGCCTTCAGCTCAAGTCATGATTCCAGGGTCCTGGGATAGAGTCCTGCATCAGGCTCCCTGCTCAGTGGGGAATGTGCTTCTCCCTCTCTCTTTGCCTGTCTCCCTGCTTGTGCTCACTCTCTCTTTCTCTCAAATGAATGAAATCCATATATGTGTGTGTGTGTGTGTGTGTGTATATATACACACACACACAAAGTTGATTCTTTATATCAAAGCGTATGTATTCACTATACCCTAATTTTAAGGCATTATCAATTAAATCATTTTAACTTTCTATAGACTTGCTCATAATATTCATAACAGAAAGGAAATAATTAGAATTAAAATTACTTGAATTAATGTCTTTCTTAGTATAAATTCTAAGGGTATCTTCAATGTATTTGAATAACATTCAGATCATTACAAGACAAAGGAAACCGTAAGTTGGCATATAAATCATAGCATAATGGCATTATCGATATTATGGGGAGCAATTAGTTTCAGTATGTAAGGAAGTGCTTTGGGAAATTTAAATTTCTTTTATAACCTTGTTATATTAAAATTTAGCAATATAGTTGAAGCAATATTCACAACTTAGGGCTTCCTTAATCTACACTAAAAATTGTTTTATCTTTGAAAAAGGGTTATATAGCCATACTTTTACAAATTTCCCTCATGAGAATGATCTTTTTCCTAACTTGAAAAGAAAATGCCTCAAGTTTGTGATAATAATTCAAGTATGTACTTATTGCATGCAAAAATTTATTTAAAAAGCAAAACAAGACAACTTTTACTCTTCCTTTCATGACTTACACCATTTCACTTAGCTTCTAGCTTCCTCCCACATTTTTCACAATTAGGACTCAATATGTTCATCAAGGTTTTCTTAACATTTCTCATTTTTTTGGCTTTACATATTGGAAGATATGAGTTAAAGTCACAGCTATCATACTGTGCTTTGAATTTTTTGAGTTTGGAAGTCCTAAAATATCTGTCCAATAGAGAATTTGTTCAAGTCTCCCTTTAGGCAAAATCCTCAGTCACTAAATCTTGAGCCTCTAAAATAAAATCAACTTTCAACTAAAACAGGTCTATTGGATTGTTCCTGGATCCTATAATTCTCTAACATCAGGAGACTGCCCAGAAAAGAAGCTGAGAACCAAATAAAAATGCACTGATCCTTGTGCTGTCAGCTCTAGTAGGAAAAAAAGTCAATTTGACTGTTCATTGATTTTTTTTCCAAAGCAAACATTTGTTCTAGTAAAATTATACTCTTTCTCCCCATCAAAATATAACTGCCTTTCATATCCAAAACATTTAAGAAGCTGTCTTTATTAATAAAAATGACATTAACAGTTAATAGTTGTTAATGGCACATTTATTAATATTTAAATTTTACATTAAATGAAAAGTTTATTTTTTTTAAAGATTTTATTTATTTATTTGACAGAGACACAGTGAGAGAGGGAACACAAGCAGGGGGAGTGGAAGAAGCAGGCTTCCTGCTGAAAAGGGAGCCAGATGTGGGGCTTGATCCCACGTAGACACTTAATGACTGAGCCACCCAGGTCCCCAAAAGTTTGTTTATTTTAAACTTCTTAAATAGAAATAAAATAAGAAATATATAACCTTACTAGGGACTCCTGGATGGCTCAGTCAGTTAAGCATCTGCCTTTGGCTCAGGTCATGATCCCAGGGTCCTGGGATGGAGCCATTCATTGGGCTCCTTGCTCAGCAGGGAGCCTGTTTCTCCCTCCCCCTCTGATGTCCCCCGTGCTTGTGCTCCTTTTCCAAATATCCATCTGAAATTACTAAAGTATTGGTGTGTGTAATTAAGACAGTAAAAACATTGAAAATTATAAGATCAGAATATCTGCTTACTGAATTCATTTCTATAACTTTTTCAATATAAAATCAGTTGCAAAATTCGAACATTAATATATAACATTTGATTCTGTAATTGTGCTTCCAATAATTTATTAGTTGCTTTTATCATGTGCATAGATAAAATTGTAAATTAATAAAAGGAATCCAGGTCATTATTAGGGGAAAAAAGAATGTGTCATGAATATGGAGTGTGGCAGTGATGAGAGATAGACACATTGATAGGTTCAATGATTTCTTCCTTGAAAATAAAATAACAAATAATTCAAGAGTGATAAAAATTCAGCATTCTTTTTTGTCCATTGCTAATTCCATACCTAAATTTTGAGTAGAATAACCATATTACTAATACTGATGGTCATCATTTAATTAGTTTGGATGTATGTTTTGATTTTTCTACATTTAATATGAAAAAAATTGCTTTGGCTAAAATATGTTCATTTGTTTCTATATTTAGAGTATAATTTTAATCTATTATCTCCTAAGGTATTAAATTACGTGGTTTGACTTTACACTACACAAATATTAAGCATTTCCTTTAGTTCCTTTTAAATTAACCTTCCATTAGTTTTTGAGTGATCCCTCCTTCTTATATTATGGAATAGCATATAAAAAAGTATCTTATCAATTTTACTAAATACTTCCAAATCTTAAATAACTCAATTATATTCACTCTATCTCTTCACATTTCCAGGCTAAATAATCTTAAATTCCCCCACTTTCCTTTTGTATATGTGTAAGTTTCATTCTACTTTAATCATCTTATGTGTCCTTTTGTGAACTCTTTCATCCTTATCTTACCCTGGGGAATGTATCCTAACTTAAGACAGTGCTTCACATTGGAAGATTCTATATATAATTATAATATACATTAGTGCTATTAATTTGCATTTATATACCATTTCATTTATGCAAAGTGCTTTCAGTTTATCTTTACAATATTGCTGGGAACTTATTAGCATATGTGCTTGGAAAGAGAAAGGACAAAAAGGTTGAAATTAACCCCAAATCACTAGCAGTACATCTAAATTATCTTTTGAGACAACAGAAAATGATGCTTTTTACTTAAAAAAACTTTTTAAAAACTAATTTCATTGATAGGAATTTACCAAAAGTCATTGCTAATTTTCTAACAATAGAAAGAACAAGTGAACAAAGCAATAATTTTGATACAGAATTCTTTTTGAACTAATAAGACTACTTGTTTAGTGTGTATGAAAATGACTTAGAAAAGTATAACTTTGTCACTTATTCTGAGTTTAAAATGATTTTCTTAAAAAGATAATGAATTTCCAGTATTTTATAAACAAAACTGACAAACATAGAGGAAGGGAAGGGAAAAAAGTAAGATAAAAACAGAAAGAGAGCAAACCATAAGAGACTCTCAACTATAGGGAACAGAGAGTTCTTGGAGAGAAGGTGGGTGGGGGAAAGGGGAGATTTCGTGATGGGCATTAAGGAAGGCACTTGATAAAATGAGCATGGGTGTTAATGCAACTGATGAATCAATAAATCCTACCTCTGAAACTAATAACACACTATATGTTAACTAACTTGAATATAAATAAAATCTAAAAATAGTGAAAAAAAAGGACATTAAAAATTGCTAAAGAGCTAAAAAAGAAAAAATCCTCAGTTTCCCTTTCAGTATAATTACCATGGAGGCTAGTGGTCCTCCTTACCTCTTTCTCATCATTTATTATTTGTTGAAAAGTATATGAGAAATGCTGCATAAAGATAAAGCAAATTTATGTCTAAAAGTGAAATTAGGGATTATAAATTACCCAAAACACTGACTCCTAAAGCCATTGAAAATGCCCACAAGTCCTCTTTTAAAGTCTTCAGCTTGCTTCTCATTCTTTTTTAATTAAAATTTATGTTTCAGTAATAGCATTCATGACAAAGATAAAAATCTAGTTTATAGTCAGATTTTCAGTTTAAATTTGTTATTCAACCTTTTTATTATTTTTTTCATTGGAAATTTTATTAATAATATAGGATCTATAATCATTTATTTAGTAGTCTGGAAAAGTTTAGAAACATAGTCTGTATAAAATTATTTATATTGAAAATGCATTCCTAATTCTAAGTAATGTACTTACTTATAATTTAATTATTATAGCAAAGAGAAAGAATAATGCTTTATTTTTTAAAGAAAAGTAAAATAAAGTTGCAGGCAGGTTTTGAAATGCAACTCATTTGAATTGTATGTTCAGCAACTTTTTTGTTTCCTAAAAGAGAAAAAGTACAATGTCCTTTTCAAAAATTTTCACGATCCTTGACTACTTCTCAGTTAATAATACTGTGTGTTAAAATGTTCATATTTTCTATATCATTGTAATTAGTACTGAATGAATACAATATAATTTGAACAAGATTCATCAAAGATCCTCTCTGCCCTGCAGCCTATGAAATACTTCACTCACTTCACTTGGCTGTAAGAGAGAAAGTAATTATAACTTTATTTTCAAACTGGGAAATAGAAATGAAGAAATAAATAATGTTTCCTGCTCTCATTTATTTTACAAGTCTTAAGTTTGGAAAATCTTACATGTATATTCATATTTGCATGACTGTTAAGGAAAGTACAATGCTTTCATTGAGATAGAAACTATCTACTTAGCAAGTATATTTTATAGAAAAGTAATAGGTCTTTTTGTGATTGTTTCTACAGTCCACTATCTCACACTTCACTGATCATAAAAATTTATCTGGTGAACTTGTTACAAATAGATAATTGCCCTCAACCTCACCTTCAGTATGCCTGGGGTAGGGTCTAGGGAACCTGTACCATTAGGGATTTTTTTGTGTGTTTGTACTAAATGAGAATAATTAACAATGACTACTTATGTATTAAAGTTTAAAACTATTTAAAAAACCCCTAAAGCTACTACAAGTCTTATTATAAGAATTTTGTATTTTAGAAGTTCTTTAATTTGGGGTAATTATAATCCTTTGTCAAAATTATCAACAATTACTTCTAGTCTAGTCACTCATAAGAGATTATCATTTCTAAAAGTCAAAGTCTTTAATATTTAAGAACACTTCTCATCTGTAACAATATTATATTGCATTATGTAGTTGAGCTCCTGAGAAGCAATTTGAGCTTAACTTCTCTTTTTTTAAATTTAATTTAATTTATTTAATTTTTGTTAAGTTCAATTAGCCAACATAGCTCTTGATATAGTATTCAATGATTCATTAGTTGGGTGTATCACACAGTTGAGTTTAATTTTCATTCTAATATTTTCCAAACCTGTGACATTTGTCTAAGTTTTTTGCAATTTAGCTTTACCTGTCAGTTGTTCTGTTCTCAATTTAATATTATGATAATTTTTGGACTCCATTTCCTATAAAAATCTGTGAAGTCATAGATTGTCTTAGTTCCTTTAGGATGCTATAACAAAAATGTCAACAAAAATACTGGGCAGCTTAAACAACAAACATTTATTTCTCTTAGTATTGGAAGCTGGGAAGTTAAAAATCAAGATGACAGCAGACTTGGTGTCTAATGAGAGCCCATTTCCTGCTTTATAGATGGCTATCCTCTCACTATGTCTTCACAGGATAGAAAGGGTGAGGAAAGTCTCTGGAATTTATTTTATAAAGACTCTAATCCCATTCTTGAGGGCTCCAGCCTCATAACTTATCACCACCTAAAGGGCCCACCTCTAAATACCATCACTTTGGGGATTAAATATCAATGTATAAATTTTAAATGGACACAAACATTCACCCTATAGCCCAAGTAAAATGATTTTGTTATTTTTCTAATATATGAAATAAGAAATGCATAATTAGGAAAAAATTTAATATAGTCATATAAAAAACTAAAGTTGCTTAATTTTCATTATTTGCATATATATAATTCTTTGAAAAAGATTGCTTTGGGAAAAAAAGAAGATCAATACATATATTTTGGTAAACTAACTGGTGGCAGTGCAACTGACACTTTGATGGGACTTCATGAAGAGTAAATGAACTCTTCAAATAGAGCAATGTTAGGAATTTTGAATAGAACAGGCAAGATACATAAAGGGAATAAATTCGGAATGGTTTCTGTTGATGTCTGTGTTTTAATTTCCCACTGCTATGTAACAAACTACTACCAACTTATTGACTTAACTACAATTTATTATCTTACAGCTCTAGATGACAAAAATCCAAAATGTATTTTACAGTCTATGATGAAGGTGTTGACAGAAGTATGTTTCTTCTGGAGGTTCCATTTCCTTGCTTTTTCTAGCCTCTAGAGACTGCATGAAATCATTGGTCATGGTTCAGTCTCCCATATTTAAGTGCATTTTCCAACCTCTAATTTTGTTGCAGTATCTTCTCAGTGACTTCCAGCTCTTGTGATTACATTGGGCCCATCTGGATAATCCAGGATGATTTCCCCATCTCCAAATCTTTAACTTCGTCATATCTGCAAAATCTCTTTGCCATGTAAGGTAACATATTTACAATTTCTAGAGATTAGGACACAGACATCTTTAGAGGACTACTGTTCTTTCTACCACAATATGAAAATGACATCAAAATGATAGCAGAGAGCTAGGTCAGATGTGATTTGTGATGAAGGAGAAGGTACAGACTGAGTGTGTATAATAGATTGTGTATGTATTTGTGAAGGGTTGATAGTTAATTCAGTTATTCATATCTTGGATACTTAGACCAATGCTCAGAATAAAGCTCAAAAATGGAACTCTAGAGATAAAACTATAAAACTATATAGAGATAATCATTCAGTATGCTAGAATGGCTAAGACTGCTTAAAGATAATACGCAGAGAAGATTCTGGAGTTTTTTCTGTCAAAGAAAGGAAAGATAGGAAAATTTAAAGGGAATTGAAATTAATTAAAGCCAATGAGGGAAGTGTTTTAGAAAGATGTTTGTCAAGACAGAGGGTCAAGTGAGATAGGCTCTGAGCAATAGTTACAGAACCCCAGAGGAAGAAATAAATAGAATGATCACATGTTAGTTACTCAATCTATGTCTACTTTGATGCTAGGTATTTTATGTAGATTAGGTACTCTTGTTCTCATATCAAAACCACAGTGTAAATGATATCAACGATTTTTTTACAGATGAGGGAAATGAGGCTGAACAATGGGCTAGTCTTTTCATGGTCAGTTATCTAATTGCAGAGTCAAATGTGAAATTCCTATTTTGTCTAATTCCCAAAATTTGTGGTCTGTCCATGGTATTATGCTGTCCTTATGGGAAATGGAAAGCATATTAGAAATGATCCAGGAATCAAGCTATGTAAACAAACAGACAAACAAACAAAATTTGAAGACCGTAAGTGTAAACTATTCTTTTGGAGAATGAAGAGAAGAGATAGGTGATTTAGAAAACAATTCCATAGAATTATTAAGCTGAGGAAAAATAAGCATTCATAGACTAAAGAAACAAAAAATATTTTTAAATTATGTATCTCAGTGTTCAAAAAAGGAAAGAGGTGATCATTGATGGAAATGAATTCTTAGAAAGGTAAGAAAGAAAGAAATCAAATGTTAGATGGAAGAATCAACCCTTCAAAGAAATCTAGCATTATGGGGCCTAACCTTCATATCCAATCATATTACTATGTCCCACTGTGTCCAGTTCCTAATTGCTTAGCTAACATTATGTATGTTATGGTTCTAGCATTTGCCCATTTAAATCCTACAGCTTGAGATTCCCTTCCTCATATTCTTTGTTTACAAAATTCCTTTCATTGACCAATAGCCTATAGGTATATGATCTCATTTATGAAGTATTACTAATTCCATTTACAGATTTTTTTCTGTTTACTTTCTTGGTTTGTACCTCTCTTTATGAATGATTTTATAATGAGTCATAATATTCTTATAGTAATAGCTGTGATATTACAGCATCCTTAAGTACCAGAGTATTCCCAAGAGACTATGGATAGCACCTCATTTAATCCTCATGCATCTCTACATATTCATTTTATCAAAAAGAAAACTGAGGTTAAGAATAAATTTTAGAGTTTTCTTAATATTTCAAAATTATGAGAGAAAAGAGAATCAACACTTTTTTTTTTAAGATTTTATTTATTTATTTGACAGACAGTAATCACAAGTAGGCAGAGAGGCAGGCAGAGAGAGAGGTGGAGGCAGGGTCCCTGCTGAGCAGAGAGCCCGATGTGGGGCTCAATCCCAGTACCCTGGGATCATGACCTGAGCTTAAGGCTGAGGCTAAACCCACTGAACCACCCAGGCACCCCAGAGAATCAACACTTTTTACTTAGTCTTTTGTCTTAGGTTACCTCTGTTTGGAAGATATAAGAATTCCACAAAATATTTAAAATAAAAGAAAATGGAGGTATGATTTTAATGGCCTATGTTTTATAAAATCTAAGAAAAATTTTATATCTGAGTCATAGCATGTTAAAATGGGATAACTCTACTGATCTTAGCAATATGTAACTATTGACCTATACCTTCATGCTGTACTTTTAATGTGATTCTATGACCAAGGGACAATTTCTGTACCCCTTTGAAATGCTAGTACAGAATAATACCAATAATCCCAAACCACCTTATTTTATGAGACAAAAAAATGAGCAAAAATATCTGAAAGTATCTTAGTTAATCAATGATTATTTAACTGGGTTAGTTAGTATTTATTCAGATTTTACTTTCTTATAAAAAAAATCACTCAAATTTTTTTTAAGTAAAAAAGAAATGAATTGGAATGTGAGAAAGCCATCTCACAGGACACAGACACAGTAAGAAAATCTAGAGCATTCAAGCAGTTAAGAAATCAGTCCAGTTCACTTTACCTGAGAACATGCTTTTGTCTCTGCTTGTCCCTGCTTTTCTAGTTAGATTGATTTCACTCTTAACTCTTTCTGCTGATAGATTTTCTTTAAATCTCAAATGTTGTTCTACATAGTTTTTAAATTCTATCAAAGATTACATTACCTGGAGTGAAAAAATTGATAAGTCCAGTGGATGGGTTGTTTATTCCTTATCCAGCCAGTTAGAGTAGGACTCTCCCACACTCTGGGAGGAATTCAGCAAAAGTTGGAGGAGAATATAAGGTAATGACAAGAAAATGGGGTTATGATTTTTCATAAAGAAGGCACTATGTGCCAGGAATCTTCCCAAAAGGTAAATTTTCCATTCTCCTCCAAGGGTAACACCAATGACACTCATGCCCACTCTCATTTATAGGTGAATGTATCATTAACGTATTAATTTGGATTGAGTAATTTAACTACTAAGATTAGATATAATAAGAAATAAGAATTTTAAAGCATACAAAAATAAAAGTAAACATTTCTACTTTCCGGTACTTTGGAATCCTTGTCTAACTCTATCTTAAAATATGGCAATCCAAAGATTTACATCAGGGTTTCTTTGTTTCTTCTTCTTCGTTTTATTATTTTTTTAATGAGTTTTTTATTTTTAATTTTATTTTTTATAAACATATAATATATTTTTATCCCCAGGGGTACAGGTCTGTGAATCGCCAGGTTTACACACTTCACAGCACTCACCACAGCACACAACCTCCCCAATGTCCATAACCACCCCAACCCCCCCCCATCAACCCTCAGTTTGTTTTGTGAAATTGTCACTTATGGTTTGTCGCCCTCCCAATCCCAACTTGTTTCATTTACTCCTCTCCTAACCCCTTAACCCCCCATGTTGCGTCTCCATATTACCAAAATTTTAGGATTATTTGTTCCATTTCTTTGAAAAAAATGGATGGTACTTTGATAGGAATAGCATTAAATGTGTAGATTGCTTTAGGTAGCATAGACATTTTCACAATATTTATTCTTCCAATCCAGGAGCATGGAACACTTCTCCATTTCTTTGTGTCTTCCTCAATTTCTTTCATGAGTACTTTATAGTTTTCTGTGTATAGATTCTTAGTCTCTTTGGTTAGGTTTATTCCCAGGTATCTTATAGTTTTGGGTGCAATTGTAAATGGGATTGACTCCTTAATTTCTCTTTCTTCTGTCTTGTTGTTGGTGTAGAGAAATGCAACTGATTTCTGTGCATTGATTTTATATCCTGACACTTTACTGAATTCCTGTACAAGTTCTAGCAGTTTTGGAGTGGAGTCTTTTGGGTTTTCCACATATAGTATCATATCATCTGCAAAGAGTGATAGTTTGACTTCTTCTTTGCCGATTTGGATGCCTTTAATTTCCTTTTGTTGTCTGATTGCTGAGGCTAGGACTTCTAGTACAATGTTGACTAGCACTGATGATAACGGACATCCCTGCCGTGTTCCTGACCTTAGAGGAAAAGCTTTCAGTTTTTCTCCATTGAGAATGATATTTGCGGTGGGTTTTTCATAGATGGCTTTGATAATATTGAGGTGTGTACCCTCTATCCCTATACTTTGAAGAGTTTTGATCAGGAAGGGATGCTGTACTTTGTCATATGCTTTTTAGCATCTATGGAGAGTATCATATGTTTCTTGTTCTTTCTTTTATTAATGTGTTGTATCACATTGATTGATTTGCGGATGTTGAACCAACCTTGCAACCCTGGAATAAATCCCACTTGGTCGTGGTGAATAATCCTTTTAACGTACTGTTGGATCCGGTTGGCTAGTATTTTGGTGAGAATTTTCGCATCTGTGTTCATCAAGGATATTGGTCTGTAATTCTCTTTTTTGATGGGATCCTTGTCTGGTTTTGGGAACAAGGTAATGATGGCCTCATAAAATGAGTTTGGAAGTTTTCCTTCCATTTCTATTTTTTGGAACAGTTTCAGGAGAATAGGAATTAGTTCTTCTTTAAATGTTTGGTAGAATTCCCCTGAGAAGCCGTCAGACCCTGGGCTCTTGTTTGTTGGGGGATTTTTGATGACTGCTTCAATCTCCTTACTGGTTATGGGTCTGTTCAGGTTTTTTATTTCTTCCTGGTTCAGTTGTGGTAGTTTATATGTCTCTAGGAATGCATCCATTTCTTCCAGATTGTCAAATTTGTTGGCGTAGAGTTGCTCATAGTATGTTCTTATAATTGTCTGTATTTCTTTGGTGTTAGTTGTGTTCTCTCCTCTTTCATTCATGATTTTATTGATTTGGGTCCTTTCTCTTTTCTTTTTGATAAGTCTGGTCAGGGGTTTTTCAATCTTATTAATTCTTTCGAAGAACCAGCTCCTAGTTTCATTGATTTGTTCTGTTGTTTTTTTGGTTTCTATTTCATTGATTTCTGCTCTGATCTTTATGATTTCTCTTCTCCTGCTGGGTTTAGGGTTTCTTTCTTGTTCTTTCTCCAGCTCCTTTAGGTGTAGGGTTAGGTTGTGTACCTGAGACCTTTCTTGTTTCTTGAGAAAGTCTTGTACTGCTATATATTTTCCTCTCAGGACTGCCTTTGTTGTGTCCACAGATTTTGAACCGTTTTGTTTTCATTATCATTTGTTTCCATGAATTTTTTCAATTCTTCTTTAATTTCCTGGTTGACCCATTCATTCTTTAGAAGGATGCTGTTTAGTCTCCATGTATTTGGGTTCTTTCCAAATTTCCTCTTGTGACTGAGTTCTAGCTTCAGAGCATTGTGGTGTGAAAATATGCAGGGAATGATCCCAATCTTTTGATACTGGTTGAGACCTGATTTAGGACTGAGGATGTGATCTATTCTGGAGAATGTTCCATGGGCACTAGAGAAGAATGTGTATTCTGTTGCTTTGGGATGAAATGTTCTGAATATATCTGTGATGTCCATCTGGTCCAGTGTGTCATTTAAGGCCTTTATTTCCTTGTTGATCTTTTCCTTGGATGATCTGTCCATTTCAGTGAGGGGAGTTTAAAGTCCCCTACTAATTTTGTATTATTGTTGATGTGTTTCTTTGATTTTGTTATTAATTGGTTACTATAGTTGGCTTCTCCCACGTTAGGGGCATAGATATTTAAAATTGTTAGATCTTCTTGTTGGATAGAACCTTTGAGTATGATATAGTGTCCTTCCTCATCTCTTATTATAGTCTTTGGCTTAAAATCTAATTGATCTGATATAAGAATTGCCACTCCTGCTTTCTTCTGATGTCCATTAGCATGGTAAATTCTTTTCCATCCCCTCACTTTAAATCTGGAGGTGTCTTCGGGTTTAAAATGAGTTTCTTGTAGGCAACATATAGATGGGTTTTGTTTTTTTATCCATTCTGATACCCCATGTCTTTTGATTGGGGCTTTTAGCCCATTAACATTCAGGGTAAGTATTGAGAGATATGAATTTAGTGCCATTGTATTGCCTGTAAGATGACTTTTACTGTATATTGTTTCTGTTCCTTTCTGATCTACTAGTTTTAGGATCTCTCTTTGCTTAGAGGACCCCTTTCAATATTTCCTGTAGAGCTGGTTTGGTTTTTGCAAATTCTTTCAGTTTTTGTTTGTCCTGGAAGCTTTTAATCTCTCCTTCTATTTTCAATGATAGCCTAGCTGGATATAGTATTCTTGGCTGCATGTTTTTCTCATTTAGTGCTCTGAATATATCATGCCAGCTCTTTCTGGCCTGATAGGTCTGTGTGGATAAGTCTGTTGCAACTCTAATGTTTTTACCATTGTATGTTACAGATTTCTTCTCCCGGGCTGCTTTCAGGATTTTCTCTTTGTCACTAAGACTTGTAAATTTTACTATTAGGTGATGGGGTGTGGACCTATTCTTATTGATCTTGAGGGGGGTTCTCTGCACCTCCTGGATTTTGATGCTTGTTCCCTTTGCCATATTGGGGAAATTCTCTCCAATAATTCTCTCAATATACCTTCTGCTCCCCTCTCTCTTTCTTCTTCTTCTGGAATCCCAATTATTCTAATGTTGTTTCGTCTTATGGTGTCACTTATCTCTCGAATTCTGCCCTCGTGGTCCAGTAGTTGTTTGTCCCTCTTTTGCTCAGCTTCTTTATTCTCTGTCATTTGGTCTTCTATATCACTAATTCTTTCTTCTGCCTCATTTATCCTAGCAGTGAGAGCCTCCATTTTTTATTGCACCTCACTAATAGCTTTTTTTTATTTCAACTTGATTAGATTTTAGTTCTTTTATTTCTCCAGAAAGGGCTTTTATATCTCCCAAGAGGGTTTCTCTAATATCTTCCATGCCTTTTTCGAGCCCGGCTAGAACCTTGAGAATCGTCATTCTGAACTCTAGATCTGACATATTACCAATGTCTGTATTGATTAGGTCCCTAGCCTTTGGTACTGCCTCTTGTTCTTTTTTTTGTGGTGAATTTTTCCGCCTTGTCATTTTGTCCCGATAAGAGTATATGAAGGAGCAAGTAAAATACTAAAAGGGTGGCAACAACCCCAGGAAAATATGCTTTAGCCAAATCAGAAGAGATCCCAAATCATGAGGGGGGAGAAAGGGGATAAAAAGGTTCGGAAAGAAAAAAAAAAAAAAAAGAAAAAAAAGAAACAATTAGAAAAAGAAAACCAATAAAGAAAAAATATAAAAAGCAAATATATATATATATATATATATATATATTAGATAAACTATCTAAAAAACGTTAAAAAAGAAAATGGTAAAAGTTAAAAAAAATTAGCAGAAGAAGAGAAAAAAAATTGAAAAAGAAAAAAAAAATTAAATTAACTGCATGGCTAAACAATCATGGGGAGAAAGCCATGAGTTCCGTGCTTTGCTTTCTCCTCCTCTGGAATTCCACTCTCTCCTTGGTATTGAAACTGCACTACTTGGTAGGTGAACTTGGTCCTGGTTGGGTTTCTTCTGGGAGAGGGGCCTGTTGTAATGATTCTCAAGTGTCTTTGCCCCAGGCGGAGTTGCACCGCCCTTACCAGGGGCCGGGCTGAGTAATCCGCTCGGGTTTGCTTTCTGGAGCTTTTGGTCCCTGAGTGCTTTCTGTAGAGTACCAGAGGATGGGAATGAAGATGGCAGCCTCCTAGTCTCCAGCCCAGAGGAGCCGAGAGCCTGGGGCCCCACTCCTCAGTTAGCCCTCAGAAAACAGTGCCCAATTACTCCCATCACCCTGCCTACAGCCACGCTCCTAGCTGACCGGGCCTGCGACCAGTTCAAGGTAACCCCGAGCTTAGAGCTCACTCAATGGCTCTGTCTCTGTAGCTGGCTTCCCCGTTCTAATACCTGTAAGCTCTGCGACACTCAGACACCCCCGATCCTTCTGTGACCCTGCGGGACCCGAGGCCACGCTGACCCCGTGTGGGCTTCACCCCGGTTAAGCTTCTGGAGCGATGTCCCTCAGCGGAACAGACTTTTAAAAGTCCTGATTTTGTGCTCAGTTGCTCCGCCGCTTGCCGGGGGCCCCCCCCCCCCCCCCCCCGCTGCGGTCTATCTTCCCGTCGCTTTGGATTCACTTCTCCGCCAGTCCTACCTTTCAGAAATTGGTTGATTTTCTGTTTCTAGAATTGCTGTTCTTCTTCTCTTCGATCTCCCATTGGATTTGTAGGTGTTTGCAATCTTTAGATAAGTTATCTAGCTGATCTCCCGCTACCTGAAGTAGTCTCAGCCTGCTACTTCTCCGCCATCTTGATTCCTCCCCTCTTTTAATGAGTTTTTTAAGATTATTTATTCATTTATTTGACAGACAGAGATCACAAGTAGGTAGAGAGGCAGGCAGAGAGATGGGGGAAGCAGGCTCCCTGCTGAGCAGAGAGCCCGATGCGGGGCTTGATCTCAGGACCCTGAGATCATGACCTGAGCTGAAGGCAGAGGCTTAACCCACTGAGCCACCCAGGTGCCCCTCTTTGTTTCCTTTAAGGATTTTATTTATTTATTCAAGATAGTGAGTGAGAGAGAGAGCATAAGCAGGAGGGGGAGCAGCAGAGTGAATGGGAAAAGCAGACCCACCACTGACCAGGGGGCCCCACTCAGGTTTTGATCCCAGGACCCTAGGATCATGACCCAAGCTAAAGGCAGGCACTTATCTGACTGAGCCACTCAGGCTCCCCTGTTTGTTTGTTTTGTTTATTTGTTTTTACTGAACAGAAATGATCCAAACCTCCATAATGATACCCTTATGTGCCTATGTAAGCCTGAAAAATGATTCCAACATCATAATTGATGAATTTGTTTCTGTCTCAAGTTTTAAAATTAATTGGAGAGAAATGAAAATTGTAATACAACTTGCTTTTGTCTGCACAGCATGCCTTAGATATAAATCATTAAATGAACACCAAAGGAAATTGAATACTTTCAAATGGTATAAAAATAAATTTGAAATAAATGCAAAACTTTCAAATGAAATGTATAAAAATTTTCTTAAGCCTATTATGATAGTACTATTAAAATGTAAAATAGAAAGATATATAGACCTGAAAGATAATAGTATTAGAAAATAAGGTTAATTAGGTCAAGTTTTGATAATTTTATTTTATGCTTTAGAATTTTTTTATTATATTTATAATATGATGGTCTAAATTTCATCAAGTCATATCTTTAAAATGTCCAGCATTTCCAGAAACAGAAAGTCATTCTACATAATTTTTCAAAGTGAATTGATCCTTTTACAAGGTCAGGGCTCTTAACTCCATCTAGGGAACCAGGGCTCCATTTTCTGGGCACAGACAACTTAAGATGATATCAAGTTGATGGTCTGCCTAATTGAATTTCTGAATCTAGAGTGCTTGTGTTTTCTGTTACAGAGATTTCTCTTTTAAATGGATAATCTGTTTTATTTTAGACTACTGACATCAAATAGTTCATTAAGACTATGCTGGGGATACCATGACTTTATATTTTGGATGCCAGCCTTGCTATTTCCCCAAAGTTGGGCTTTCCTATTATATTTGTCATATTCCCATGAGTAACATATTAATAATTTAACTTGGAGTACTTTTTAATTTTTTTAACTGAAAAGCATCTAGCCATAAAAGACAACATATTTTCAAAATTCAAGAATGTATTTTTCCACAATGTAATAGGAATTATGATTCTCAAAGAGAATTATCTGATAGTGCATTTGGCATAATTCTTTATGTGAAATAAATAGATATACCATAATAATGCAAGGCTTAATGACAGAGGAAACTTGGTGCTGGCTATGTGTGAACTCTTGATACTATCTTTGCTACTTTCTATAAATCTAAAACTACAGAAATATAAAATGTTTATTAAAAATAGAATTAGTTGTCTTATGGGTGATTTGAAACCATAATATGACATACCTGGGATTATAAATAAAATCTAGTGAACTTAAAGGTTGCTTTTTTTTTTTTTTAGTTATTTCTATATGATAAAATAAAATTCAACGTTTACTTAAAAATTCTATAAGTTTTCCAAAGTAGGATGAAAATTAATATAAAGCTATTTTTCTTTTGTATTACTAAGGAGTAAGTAAATAGGGAATAGTAATATATATTATAGAATGGAGTATATTGATCTTTAGTTTATCCCAGAGTCATGCATTATTCACTTAAAACACATATATATGATGTTTCCTTAGAGAAGGTTGGTGGGGGGTGGCGGAAGAAGAGTTGAAAACAATCATCCTAAACTCCACATTACAAATACATCCATTAGTAGATTCTGTTCCAAATCTTTCTGGCCAGTTCAATATATTATTTTACTTTGTTTTAAATTTAAGTAGTCATAATCTCACAATATTGTTAGATCCCACTAACACAAGTGTATTTATATATTAGTAATCTTCATTATCGATACATTTCAATTAATACGTAATCCATTGAGTAAATGAGCCCTTATTTACTTAAATATTTATCTAAGGTAGGACATTTAGAGCATTTCCAAACCATAGAAAATATACCGCTATAAAGTATTTTATACTTCAAAGTACTAGAATGTTCAGGTTCATAAGGGAGACACTGTTGGAGAGAGAATGGGTGGCTTGAATTAGATTGACTCTATCATTTGTGCTTTCTGAAAAAGAATTAGGGTGACTGTTGTTGTCTATGGAATACTTCTAATGGACTGCCACCTTTAAATCAACTTAGTAAAGTGCACAGCTTATGAAAATTTATTAAAGACTAACAATAAAATTTTATTTTATTATTTTTATGGAATATTTTTATATTTCTGTATTAAGTCAGAGGCATATGGAAATAAAATTTTCATTTAACGTTTTAAAAAAAATATTTCCAAATACTTGCTACTTAATAATTGGGCAGTTATTCAGAACGCACTAATGATTATTAAGCATCTAAGACTTCACTTAAGAATAAGTTACAATTTGATTTCTCTTAGTCACAAAATAAAAATGAACATCAGAACACAAGTAAGAAGCAAAATTTTGATCTCTGGCATGTAACTGATTTTGGATTTTCACTGCTTTATGGACCAGCTTAGAGTCATTCAGGAATAATTTCCATATATCACCCACAAGAGTTCCCATTTGGAGCTCTAAGACCAAATTCTCCTAAATTTTACTTCTACATGTTGTATTAGTTAGTCTCAGAGCAGCAACGATCTCAGGTGCCTTGTAGTATATTTGCAATAAATATCATTTAAATTTGATTAGCTGACAAAACTAATGTTTATCTTTGGCATCTAGCCAATTTTAGAGACTGTTTACTGCTCTGTGCACTACAGATCTTAACGGCTTCCATGCTGCTGAAGGTAACAGTCATTCTCATTATGTATCAGAACTGAAATGCCAGTTCTTCATTGCTAAATTCAGAAGCTTGAAGACACATATGCTTTGCTAGTCTTAAAAGCAATAAAATAACCTCCCAATATTAGTCACAAGCAAGTTTAGTACCATCACATAATCAAAAAAATCATTTTTATAATTAAGTTTAAAAATTATCCAAGTTTCAACAAGCAAATAATTCTCTACCAAAGAAAAACTTTTGAGAAAGGATGCTAATATTCCATAATATCCCCACCTCACTAGTTCTAACTTGTAAAATTTCTGTATTAACCTGAAGAGAACAAAGGTCAATAGGTCAGTTCTTATAAAGATTCTTAACATTTCATTTAATAGGAGCAACCTAGAATTGAAATAGGTCATGTAAGATCTCATATTTTATGGACTTAACAAAGCAATATTTAAAATATTAGATAATCCTTTCCCATACTTTCCATTTTTCCTATCCTTTTCAGTTTGTTCCTCCTACCATCAACACAACAACCAATATCATAGTAATTAATGAGTATTATGAAGATGGATGGGTGAGGATGACCCTCTTTTGGAGATGCATTCCTCTTATTTGCAGTTGTTCTAGTGAGAACTACTGTCAGGAATCTCATTAAACATCTTCTTATTGGTTTGTAGCATGTTTCCACTTCTCAAATGTGTTAACTCACTTGACAGAAGGTATGTTCCAGGCACTGTATTAAGCACCATACAAATAATGAGAATCACAATGTAATTGCACGCTCACATGGAATGAAAAACTCAATCAGCCCTAACAATTCCCAGATGGATCTGGTTGCTCCCCATATCTCACTGTCAAGGATCTTGATGAAATTAGCTTCCACATGCGGTAGATATGACAACTCCTCTCCTTACATAGATAGTATATATCAAATGTGGGAAGAGATAAGATTGCCAGTACTTCTATATTCTTTACTCATATATACCCTATTAAACCAAAATAACAAGTCCACAAAAAGAAACACCTGCAAAATTGTCCTGAGGAAATAAATAGGAAATGTAGGTTTCTTTAGGACAGGTACCAGCCTAGACTGTGCTGGTTATGGCCTTAACTATACTGGAAGAAAAGAGTAAATAAACAAGCAGTTTGGATAGTAACAAATGGCCTAATATATATCAGTTTTGATGGTATGTGGTTTTCCTACCCATTGAAGGGAAATGCAGAAGGGTGGAGGACTGTGAAACCCTTATTGCTGGGGAAAAATACATAAATAAAACATAGGTCAAGGAGGTTTCAAGTGCGATTTAACTTCTGAACAATTAAAGGTGAGGATCCAGTACAACTATTTCAGTATGCTATTTCAGTTGTGGTTATATATCTTGCTGAGATAGTGATAACAACTTCTTTCATTACTTCTTAAATTTTATAAGCAGATACTACCCTGTGTCCTGGTATTTTTGTTCTAAGACTTTTTTTAACACAAGTTAGTTAATCTTTTTTGTGCCTCAGTTAATTCAACTGTAAAATAGAGATACGTATAGGGATACCTGGGTGGCTCAGTCAATTAAGCAGTTGACTCTTGCTTTTGACTCAAGTCATGCACTCTCGGTTGTAGGACTGAGCCCATATGAGGCTCTGTGCTCAGCAGGGAGTCTGCATGAGGATTCTCTCTCTCCTTCTCCTTTTGCCCCTCCCCCAACTCTCTCTCAAATAAATAAGTCTTAAAAGTATATTAAAAATAGAGATATGTATATATATATAAAATATATTAAAAAATAGAAAATAGAGATATGTATATATTCCATAGGTTCTGAGATTTAAGTGAGTTAATATATGAAAGTTTATAATAATTAGAAAATCAGTATTAACATATATAATATAAATAATTATACCTTCATAAGTAAATTATCAAAGAAAATTGTATCTACCTGAATGACACCCAGCACAATGTGAGCAATGTTTATTTATTTTATGAGTCTAAAATAACTTACTGAAATGAAATATGAGAAATTACATTTGTTTCCTAGAGCTGCCTTAACAAAATACCAAAAACCACATAGCTTAAAATAATAGAAATTTATTCTGTTAGAATTCTGAAGCTAGAAGTCTAAAATCAGATGTCAGTAACATGCCCTCTTTGAAAGCTCTAGGAGAAGATTTTTCCTTGCCTTTTCCTTGCTTCTGGTTATTGCTGGTAGTCCCTGGAGTTCTTTTGCTTATAAGACTAATGAATCCAATCTTTGTCTTCAGGTGGTCCTCTTTCTGTGTGTCTCTCCTGTGTTTCTGTGTCCTCTCTTCTTAAAAATAAGACACTGGTCATATTTGATTTAAGCTCCCCAAAACACACAACCTGCTGTGATCTCATCTTAACTTGATTATATCTGCAAAATCCTATTTCTAAATAAGGTCGCATTCACAGAAGCTAGAGGGTGAGAGCTTAAACATGTCTTTTTTGGAGAGGGGGAGAAAGGACAGAATTAACCACAATAATTATTTTAAAAAATTATTTTGATCATTATACAAATATTTACTGAGTACCTTTTAATAGTCTAGTCACCATACCAGGTACTGTTTTGAAGATAATTTAAAATTCTTAATGTTATACATTGAAAGACACCAAAGGTAATACTATGGGAGCTCTCTCATGTGAGTAAATAAATGCTGAAAACTACTAGGCTGTGTGCTTAATAATCATCAATTTTACTGGAAATGAAACTCAGCTACTCAAAAAGTTATGTATTCACTAAGAGTCATACAATAGATAAATTGGAACTGGATTCCAACACAGTTCATTCTGCTGCCAAATGCTGTGTGGCTTTCATTATTTAGAACATTTTCAAAATAAAAATGTGCAAGCTATATTAAATAAATAAAGAGATTGAGTTATAATTAGACTTGGTCAGTAAGATACTGCAATTTGTATACTTGATTTTATGTGTTTTTTGTGTGAAATCATATTTATCATTGTAAAGGCCCATGCTGTAAACAGATGTGTAAGGGGTTTGGTTTTCTTGGTGTCCTCAATAGATTTTTTTTTTAATGAACAAAAAATAGTATAATGTAAAATCAATCATGGAATTATTTTTCAATAATTGCTCCCTAGAATTAACATTCTCTATAAATGTTTATCATTGACTGCTTCATAAAAATAGAAAACTTTAAGATGACAGACACCAACAAGATTATTTCTACCTGTCAAGTGATCTGGTATTCAATAAATCTCTTTGGGATAATAAATGTCAAGTAATTTTTTTTATAAAGTCAAGATAATACATTCAATTTTATACTCAGTATCCTTATAGATAGTATAAATTATTTAAAATAATCAATTAAATTGATTATTATGAAATAGTCAATGGAAGACTCAGAAAAGGAATAAAAATGTAACCCTATTTTTATTATTGCTAAATCAATGGAAATATATGAGAAGGCATGACAAGATGAAGATAGTGACTGCATCTGTAAATAAATAATTCTGATTGGTTGAGCAAATCCTTAAAAAATTGACACAAAATATATTAAATATTCAATTCTGTACATGACCTTATCGTTTAACACTATAGCCTTTAGAAAAAGTAAGGCAAATTTTTAATCATTAATTGCTGATTATTTGGAGAAGAGCAAAAAGATAGGAGACTTTTATTTCTGGGCAAGACAGTAATATAAATGTACCAAGGATTTAACCAAGATTCTTCCCAGTTGAGACGAATGGCCCATTTTAAAAAGTTCTAACTTGTTGGCTTGAACATATCGGGGTGTACTAGTTCCATTCTCCTGTGACATACCTTTTGTGTTCCAATCCAAATCAGCTACTCCAATCAATGGAACTAGAAAATGTTTCCTTCCATACCTTATGAGCATCATTCCTGTCCCTCAGCTTTTCAAACATACAAGAAAGTGGTATAGTTTTGTAGGTAGAAAAAAAATCAGGGCCAAATTTGTGATGACTAGTCAGATATTTTTTATTGCCAGTAATGAATTATTTGTAGGAATATTCAAACACTAGCTATGAAATCAAACTAAAATAATCAATCATTTTCAAATATATGCAGAATTATATATCTTTCCCTGAAATGTCCATGGTATATTGAGAAAGAAAAAATTCAGTAACAAAATTGGGTAAGGCAAACTTCTATACATTTGCTAATGCTCATTATTTTTACATTTTTTATTTGCCTCAAGATTCTATAATCATATACCTTTTATAAATCACAAAAAAATAAAAATAAATATACATGGAGTACTTATATTGCAAGAGAAGAAAAAAAATAACTATTTACTTTCATGAATGTTCCAATCTTATAATCATAATGTATCTTTCCTTTTATACAGCAATGAAAAGAACACCTCCCACATTGGAAAGTCTAAATACGTCTTAAAAGTTATCCCTATGGTAGGGTTTTATAATATAACTTTAAAAATACATGAATATATACCCTTATATGAGAACAAGCCCATTACACCAAATTGTATATCATTTAAAATGATAAAATACCCTTTTACTGGCACTTGCAGCTAGGGGTGTAATTTGAATACCTAGGAAATCAATATCTGCTTTAGTATGTGATTAAAGCTAAATAATTGAAGTATCAGACAAGCAGTGAACCACAGGGTTTTTCTGTGCAAACAGCAAGGCATTCTAACTATAAAGCTCTTCTCAGTGCTAGTGGACCTCAGGTTGTAATTACATAAAACTTTTAAATGTGCTATTTTTTTTTTTTTTCCAAAAGAGCCTGATGGGGTAACCATTCAAGGGAAGAAAAAAATTCTAAAAATACCAGAATTGACACTTCATACTGAGGCAAAAAAGGAACTGTTTAAAGGTAAATTGATAAGGAAGATTCTGGAGGGCTCTCATTCACAACACCTTAACAATACCATCCTCCCGGTCACTTGGAACCTTTCATGCACAGCTTGGAGTACCTTAGAAGCATTCAGATTCATTCTTCACCAGAACATCATGGATTGTACTTTTTCTTTACTTAGCTCCAAAAGCTTAAATCTCTCTCTCTGGCAGACTCTTATGTCTTGTCCTGAAAATATTTTCTGATAGGAATAAATTTGTCTCATCCAGAGCCAGTGTACCTTGTAGCCTCTGAGAGATTGGAGAAGGACATGGTACTTACTACCCCTTATCCAGTAGTGTGTGGATCAAAAACACCAAGGCCTACAGGGCCAAGGAGGTGGGGTTGAAGCAAAGGAATGTGGGGAAAATAGTAAATGGCAATTTATCTCTAGGTTTGGAGTTTGGATGGAGGGAGGTATGGCTTGGAATGTGACAAAGAGAATATATTTCATATAAAAGGGGACATTTTTCCTCCACTTCAGTGTTATACTTGACTTTTTACAGGTGAGTATTTAGGCCCATTTTTCCTGATCTTTAAGCTCTTCAAAAAGAAGCTGAAATTTCTTTCATTTCTGCAAAATGTTCCAACTTGCAAATGTTGACAGTTGATTGTCAGGTATAAACTTTTTGTTGGAAGGCAATTCCTTCATAAATACAACTTTCTAATTTCAAAAAAATTTCTAATCTTGTTGATGTCATTAATTTTGACTATGTACTTAATTAGAATGAGGTCATAATTTTCCTTGTATTGCTCAATTAAGGATATAAAAGAAATGATGTTATATCTAATCAATAATATCTAATAATAATATCTAATCAATAATAATAATAATACTTATTGCATTTTAAGCAGTAACCACCAAAAGTCTACATTTTTATAAATCTTTTATTATATTCAATCATGGAAGATGTATTATTTTCCTGTATTAGACCCATTTCTCTGCAGCATGATGACATTTTCTCAAATAAAACCTTTAAGTTTCAGGATTTTAACTAGAATGTTATTTAACACACACAAAAAAAGAAGGAGTGAAAATTACTGTAACTTCTAATTGATCACAGTCCAGGTTCTAGAGATTGTGTACTTTTTCTTGGTCTCAAAGATAAGAACTGAATAATTATATAAAGCATGTCACAAAATTGGACTAAAGTTTAATAACTTATGGTACACTAATATACAGGACTGTGTTACTAGTTTTCTAAGAATCACATTGGTTTTATCAGCAGAATTTTAGGACTTGCCTGTTTGTTAGTCTATCCCCTTGTTTATAACACTTAGGGCATTTTTGTTCTCTCCTGGGCAGCTGAGTTTTGTACTTCCAAACAAGATTAGAAAAATAATGAATAAACAAATCTTTATAATTTCTCTTCTTAACATTCAATACCATCCTAAATTTGGTTCCAAAGAATTCTTGCCTTATTTCTCAATATATATCATATACTCAGTATATAGTCATATATATTTAATACAAGTACAATGAACATCTAAAGTGCTCTATCAGATGTCTCAAATATATCTTTCATTCATGTCTCTAAATTTATTCACTTTCTCTTCTTTCTTCCTAGAAATCTTTCTCCCTACCTACCATTTTTAAAAAAACTTGACCTACTTGTGGTGGACATCTTGTTATTTATCTTTTGGTTTAACCTCAGAAACCTCTTCTTATTATGTCATGATTCCTGGGACAACAGAAGTTGTTTCACACTATTAAAGGCAAAAAGATCTGATATTCATTCGTACTTTAAGTTTTCCATGCAGTGAAAGCACAGTAGCAACCTACATCTGGAAGTTAGATCTACCTACTTTGAATTTTGAATTGGAAGCTAAAGATACCAAGTCACGCTTGTGTTGGCAGAAGTGAAAGAAGTGTTATCTGGTCTCTCTAAGCAGAATTACAGTGGTAGTAGAGGCAGCATCCACTGGTCTCCTAATGGCAAAAATACATAATTAAGTGGTTTTTTATAACAAATTTTTGCATCAGATGTTTAAATTGCTGCAATAGTATTCTAAATAGAACAACTCCAGTGGTGGGATTTTGACTATAACTCTGGATATATAGCTTTCTTTGTTTCTGTTTCTCTATCCCAGTTCTTCAGTCATCCCAGTATTTCCGTGACCAATATATTTACTTTCCATGTAACTAATTAACAGTTTTTATTTGTTGCAACTAGGAAAACTCAGAATACTAGATATTGGTACCAGATCTGGGGTAATAAAGGCACCTGGTATCCAGCTGTTGCTCAAGAAAGGCCTTTATTTTCTCTGCCTCATTAAATAAAAATGATTATAGAAATAGTTTTCATCTGTCAGGACATTCGTACATACTTCTCATTTTTTCCTTCAGATTAAGTAAATTCTTAAATCCTGTGCCATAATTTGGACTGTAAGGATTTTAATCATTTCCTCATTTCATAAACCTTCATGTTGACCTATAAATATATTACATTAATAAAACAGGAAATCAGAAATTAATAGATAACAAATATTCCTTCAAGGGTGAGAGATAGATCCTCTAACATGCAACTGTTTGTCCCTCAGTAAAACATCTAAAGAAAAGAGAGTCTGGTACATTTTGGGATAGCTCCCTCAAAGTGGAGGACAGTTTTCTATATCTTGATCTTGGCACAATGAAGGATATTATTTTATGTTTTGAAAAGCATCATATGTCATGTTTAGATATATTGACAAATTAATCAGACAACCCAAAAGACTAATAGCAATAGAAGTCTCTTCTACTAGCCCAAGTTTCAGACAAGAAGCTTTATTTTGAAAGGATTATAGGATTTAGATCAGGACTGACTTATCAGGGAATATATTTGAAGAGAAATTAGTTCTCAATTCAAAATGTCTTTCTGATATTTTACTATAGGTAAGTAAGTCGATTAAATAAACTTTGTCTCAACCTCTCCTAAGTAAAACAATTAAAATTGAATGTAAAAAATTAAAAAAAAAATACAAGATTGGGATACCTGGGTGGCTCAGTCAGTTAAACGTCTGCCTTTGGCTTGGGTCATGATCCTAGGGTCCTGGGATTGAGTCCCATATTGGGCTCTCTGCTCAGTGGGGAACCTGCTTCTCTCTTTCCCTGTTGCTCCTCCCTGCTTGTACACTCTCTCTCTCTCTGTGACAAATAAATAAATATCTGTTAAAAAAAAATTAAAGTTGCTGAGTTTATGCTAATTTATCCCTAAATATTTCAGCAGAAATCTTGTATTTTTAAAAAAGATTTTATTTATCTATTTATTTATCAAGTAGGGGTATAGGAGAAGGAAAAGCAGGCTCCCCGTGGGGAGCCCAATATGGGACTCAATCCCAAGGCCATGGGATCATGACCTGAGCTAAAGGCAGATGCTTAATGGACTGAGTCCCCCAGGCGCCCCTTAACAACTTACTTTAAAATAGTATAGCAAAACCAGAGACAGAGCACTACTGTATATATGACAAAAAATGATATAGGCAAATTATATAAAAAGAATGCATTTAAAATATCAACTTTTCTGTGGGTTTGAAAATGTTTACAATAGGTGGGCATAACATAGTAAAACAAGAAAATCACAATATTGTTACTTAGATGATTTTGAATAACATTAATTCAAATCATTATGAATTTAAAATTCTAGGCTATGATATCTGATGGCCGCAAGGCAAATAAATTTTAAAGTGCAATTTACTATTTGTATTAATTGTTGGAATTCTGTATTTTCTGATTGTTTTGCTTCATAGGTTCATTTCATTTTTATAATTCTAATACCTTGATATTTAACATGTACAAAGCATTTCAACATGTAGTAAATGAGTGTTATAGGAAAAGATAAGGTTCAGTGTTGGGACATCTTAAGTACTTCAAACATTTCAGGGAAACAGAAACACAAACAATTGTCATTACACTTTCAGGTCATCTGACCCTTCATAGTGCACAGGGTGCTAGAAAGAAGATTGAGTGGTGAACTACAGATATGCTAATTCATTTGAAATTCTTCCTTAGATAATATCAATAGTATCATTAACTCACTAGTTACTCCTTCAGTGTTGATCACATCTTCATTTTCTTCAGCCACACTGAGAAACAGATAAATTACACATGAATTAGTCTGAACTGATTGTGATTAACTAAAAATCTTTCATTTCATTCTAACACAATCATTCTCCATGAGTTATGTCTAAATAGTCTGAAGCAAGTAAAATAAATGGATCATTTCCACTTGAACATTAAGTGAAATAAGAGTGTGCTGCTGAATTCAGAAGCTATTTAGATTTAATGGCAAAGTAAAATACGTAATCTATTTTTTTAAAAAGATTTTATTTATTTGAGAGAGAGAGAGAGAGAGAGAGAGAATAAGTGGGAGGAGGGGCAGAGGGAAAGAAAGAGAGAGAAGCAGACTGAGCAGGAAGCCCAATGCAGGGCTCGGTCCTGGGACTGGGAGATCATGAGCTGAGCCAAAGGCAAACACTTACCTGACTGCACCACCCAGGCAAGGCTTTATTTTATTTTATTTTTTAAGATTTTATTTACTTATTTGAGGGAGAGACAAAGAGAGCAGAAAGCGGGGGAGCAGCAGAGAAAGAGGGAGAGGGACAACCAGACTCCCCACTACGTGGGGAGACTGATAAGGGCTCACTCCGAGGACCTAAGATCATGAATAAGCTGCAGTCAGATGCTTTATCTACTGAGCCACCCAGATGACCCAAAATAAGTCATTTTAGAAACCAACAGACATTAAGAGATAGTGTCTATGATAGTAAAATCCAAAATATTATACCATAATTTATTCTCCTTTCAAAGTAAACAACACATTTGTTTACAATTTGTATTAAGGCTGACTTCACTAAATTTAAATATATATTATATATACACACACACACACACATATATATGTTACATATATATTTTTCTGAGTTGCAATATATCTGGCACATTAAGTAGTATATATTCTACTAACTACACAATTTGATGGACTGTTAAGTCTATGTAACTTAACCACAGGAGTATAGAGAAAGTAAGTCTGGGAATAGTAGAGAAAACATACAAATACACTGTATTTGTTGGGCAAATATAGTCAATGAAAGGAATAAATAAGAGAAAATCAAGGAAAAGACTGAAATGAGTAGAAAAGCAATTTTGATGAGTGGTCTAATCTTTGGACTATACATTTTTTATAACTTGTTGCAGTGCTTGGAAATTTAGCATTTATATTCTTTATGTTTGAGAATATCCCAAGAACATGATTTTCATTATACAAACCTTGTTTTCTGAGTTTCCCAAGTTTGTTCTGGTACTCTGATATTTTCCAAGTTCGTTCTGGTACCACTGTTTCATTTAGACAGAAACTTTTCTCCTATATTTTCTCTTTGGGGTCTTCCTTATAATTTGAGATAAATTATCTTTATTTTGCAAGTAATTTCACTGATGTTGTGTTTTGGTCAGAATAAGAACAAGTCAAATGAATGTATGATTATGAGTAGTGGTTAAAAAAAACACAAATTCATTACAACTGCCTCTTTATTAAGAATGCTAAATAAAATTAACTCTAGACTTATCTGTTGGTCTGTCATGTAACACTTCTAGACTGTGCAATATATTTAGGGTTGAGAATATATTTCTTCTGTTTCTGGAAGATACCCAGAGGAAAAACACATTAAAAGACACAATTTTCAAACCTAAGAGCCTACAGATAATGATTTGTAAGTTTTGGGCTTTTTATTCTTTTCCTGTCTTTGTGACTCTATGATTTTCTGCTTTGGTATGTTTCTATTTGTCTATTGTATATATACTATAGGTTTTTGTTTTGTAGTTACAATGATGTTTACTTAAAACATCTTAAAACAATTTATTTTAAACTGATAACACTTTGATCCACATACAAAAGCTCGGCATTTTTCTCTCTTCTTACATTTTATGTTAATGCCACACATATCTTTTTTATTTTATATTATGTATCCATAAACAAATTATTGTACGTATAATATTTTTCAATACTTTGTCTTTTAACCTTTATACTAAAGTCATAAGTGAGTAAATGAGTTTGTTATAATATTGTTTCAGAAATTATTCATTTACTAATTAATGTATCATTGGTATCTTTCACTATTTCTGCATATGGGTCTTTATCATTGGGTCAAATTATATGTACATCACACAGTATAATTGTAATATTTTGTAATGTTTCTACATTTGAATAAGACAGAATGGTAGACTTTTGTACACTTGAATCATTTGCAAAATTTTATGTTTTTTTGAGTACTAAATGCTTAATTTGTAATGGTTGGTTAAAATGTATACATATATATTTTTTTAATGTGACCTGGATAGCACATTTATTTTTTTTTTAATTTTATTTTTTATAAACATATATTTTTTTCCCCAGGGGTACAGGTCTGTGAATCGCCAGGTTAACACACTTCACAGCACTCACCATAGCACATACCCTCCCCAATGTCCATAACCCCACCCCCCCCGAACCCCCCTCCCCCCAGCAACCCTCAGTTTGTTTTGTGAGATTAAGAGTCACTTATGGTTTGTCTCCCTCCCAATCCCATCTTGCTTCATTTACTCTTCTCCTACCCCATTAACCCCCCATGTTGCATCTCCTCTCCCTCATATCAGGGAGATCATATGATAGTTGTCTTTATCCGATTGACTTATTTCGCTAAGCATGATACCCTCTAGTTCCATTCACGTTGTTGTAAATGGCAAGATTTCATTTCTTTTGATGGCTGCATAGTATTCCATTGTATATATATACCACATCTTCTTTATCCATTTGTCTGTTGATGGACATCTAGGTTCTTTCCATAGTTTGGCTATTGTAGACACTGCTGCTATAAACATTCGGGTGCACGTGCCCCTTCGGATCACTACGTTTGTATCTTTAGAGTAAATACCCAGCAGTGCAATTGCTGGGTCATAGGGTAGTTCTATTTTCACATTTTGAGGAACCTCCAAGCTGTTTTCCAGAGTGGTTGCACCAGCTTGCATTCCCACCAACAGTGTAGGAGGGTTCCCCTTTCTCCGCATCCTCGCCAGCATCTGTCATTTCCGGACTTGTTAATTTTAGCCATTCTGACTGGTGTGAGGTGGTATCTCATTGTGGTTTTGATTTGTATTTCCCTGATGCCGAATGATATGGAGCACTTTTTCATATGTCTGTTGGCAATCTGAATGTCTTCTTTGCGGAAATGTCTGTTCATGTCTTCTGCCCATTTCTTGATTGGATTATTTGTTCTTTGGGTGTTGAGTTTGCTAAGTTCTATATAGTTTCTGGACACTAGCCCTTTATCTGATATGTCGTTTGCAAATTTCTTCTCCCATTCTGTCGGTTGTCTTTTGGTTTTGTTCACTGTTTCCTTTGCTGTGCAAAAGCTTTTGATCTTGATAAAATCCCAATAGTTCATTTTTGCCCTTACTTCCCTTGCCTTTGGCGATGTTCCTAGGAAGATGTTGCTGTGGCTGAGGTCGAAGAGGTTGCTGCCTGTGTTCTCCTCGAGGATGTTGATGGATTCCTTTCTCACATTGAGGTCCTTCATCCATTTTGAGTCTATTTTCGTGTGTGGTGTAAGGAAATGATCCAGTTTCATTTTTCTGCATGTGGCTGTCCAATTTTCCCAACACCATTTATTGAAGAGGCTGTCTTTTTTCCATTGGACATTCTTTCCTGCTTTGTCGAAGATTAGTTGACCATAGAGTTGAGGGTCTATTTCTGGGCTCTCTATTCTGTTCCATTGATCTATGTGTCTGTTTTTGTGCCAGTACCATGCTGTCTTGATGATGACAGCTTTGTAGTAGAGCTTGAAGTCCGGAATTGTGATGCCACCAACTTTGGCTTTCTTTTTCAATATTCCTTTGGCTATTCGCGGTCTTTTCTGGTTCCATATAAATTTTAGGATTATTTGTTCCATTTCTTTGAAAAAAATGGATGGTACTTTGATAGGAATAGCATTAAATGTGTAGATTGCTTTAGGTAGCATAGACATTTTCACAATATTTATTCTTCCAATCCAGGAGCATGGAACATTTTCCATTTCTTTGTGTCTTCCTCAATTTCTTTCATGAGTACTTTATAGTTTTCTGTGTATAGATTCTTAGTCTCTTTGGTTAGGTTTATTCCTTATAGTATCTTATAGTTTTGGGTGCAATTGTAAATGGGATTGACTCCTTAATTTCTCTTTCTTCTGTCTTGTTGTTGGTGTAGAGCAATGCGACTGATTTCTGTGCATTGATTTTATATCCTGACACTTTACTGAATTCCTGTACAAGTTCTAGCAGTTTTGGAGTGGAGTCTTTTGGGTTTTCCACATATAGTATCATATCATCTGCAAAGAGTGATAGTTTGACTTCTTCTTTGGCGATTTGGATGCCTTTAATTTCTTTTTGTTGTCTGATTGCTGAGGCTAGGACTTCTAGTACTATGTTGAATAGCACTGGTGATAACGGACATCCCTGCCATGTTCCTGACCTTAGAGGAAAAGCTTTCAGTTTTTCTCCATTGAGAATGATATTTGCGATGGGTTTTTCATAGATGGCTTTGATAATATTGAGGTATGTGCCCTCTATCCCTATACTTTGAAGAGTTTTGATCAGGAAGGGATGCTGTACTTTGTCAGATGCTTTTTAGCATCTATGGAGAGTATCATATGGTTCTTGTTCTTTCTTTTATTAATGTGTTGTATCACATTGATTGATTTGCGGATGTTGAACCAACCTTGCAGCCCTGGAATAAATCCCACTTGGTCGTGGTGAATAATCCTTTTAATGTACCGTTGAATCCTATTGGCTAGTATTTTGGTGAGAATTTTTGCCATCTGTGTTCATCAAGGATATTGGTCTATAGTTCTCTTTTTTGATGGGATCCTTGTCTGGTTTGGGGATCAAGGTGATGCTGGCCTCATAAAATGAGTTTGGAAGTTTTCCTTCCATTTCTATTTTTTGGAACAGTTTCAGGAGAATAGGAATTAGTTCTTCTTTAAATGTTTGGTAGAATTCCCCCGGGAAGCCATCTGGCCCTGGGCTTTTGTTTGGAGATTTTTGATGACTGTTTCAATCTCCTTACTGGTTATGGGTCTGTTCAGGCTTTCTATTTCTTCCTGGTTCAGTTGTGATAGTTTATATGTCTCTAGGAATGCATCCATTTCTTCCAGATTGTCAAATTTGTTGGCGTAGAGTTGCTCATAGTATGTTCTTATAATTGTCTGTATTTCTTTGGTGTTTGTTGTGATCTCTCCTCTTTCATTCATGATTTTATTGATTTGGGTCCTTTCTCTTTTCTTTTTGATACGTCTGGCCAGGGGTTTATCAATCTTTTTAATTCTTTCAAAGAACCAGCTCCTAGTTTCGTTGATTTGTTCTATTGTTTTTTTGGTTTCTATTTCATTGATTTCTGCTCTGATCTTTATGATTTCTCTTCTCCTGCTGGGTTTAGGGTTTCTTTCTTGTTCTTTCTCCAGCTCCTTTAGGTGTAGGGTTAGGTTGTTTACCTGAGACCTTTCTTGTTTCTTTAGAAAGGCTTGTACCGCTATATATTTTCCTCTCAGGACTGCCTTTGTTGTGTCCCACAGATTTTGAACTGTTGTATTTTCATTATCATTTGTTTCCATGAATTTTTTCAATTCTTCTTTAATTTCTTGGTTGACCCATTCGTTCTTTAGATGGATGCTGTTTAGTCGCCATGTATTTGGGTTCTTTCCAAATTTCCTCTTGCGATTGAGTTCTAGCTTCAGAGTATTGTGGTCTGAAAATATGCAGGGAATGATCCCAATCTTTTGATACTGGTTGAGACCTGATTTAGGACCGAGGATGTGATCTATTCTGGAGAATGTTCCATGGGCACTAGAGAAGAATGTGTATTCTGTTGCTTTGGGATGAAATGTTCTGAATATATCTGTGATGTCCATCTGGTCCAGTGTGTCATTTAAGGCCTTTATTTCCTTGTTGATCTTTTGCTTGGATGATCTGTCCATTTCAGTGAGGGGAGTGTTAAATTCCCCTACTATTATTGTATTATTGTGGATGTGTTTCTTTGATTTTGTTATTAATTGGTTGAAATAGTTGGCTGCTCCCACGTTAGGGGCATAGATATTTACAATTGTTAGATCTTCTTGTTGGACAGATCCTTTGAGTATGATATAGTGTCCTTCTTCATCTCTTATTATAGTCTTTGGCTTAAAATCTAATTGATCTGATATAAGGATTGCCACTCCTGCTTTCTTCTGATGTCCATTAGCATGGTAAATTCTTTTCTACCCCCTCACTTTAAATCTGGAGGTGTCTTCGGCTTTAAAATGAGTTTCTTGTAGGCAACATATAGATGGGTTTTGTTTTTTCATCCATTCTGATACCCTGTGTCTTTTGATTGGGGCATTTAGCCCATTAACATTCAGGGTAACTATTGAGAGATATGAATTTAGTGCCATTGTATTGCCTTAAGGTGACTGTTATTGTATATTGTTTCTGTTCCTTTCTGATCTACTAGTTTTAGGGTCTCTCTTTGCTTAGAAGACCCCTTTCAATATTTCCTGTAGAGCTGGCTTGGTGTTTGCAAATTCTTTCAGTTTTTGTTTGTCCTGGAAGCTTTTAATCTCTCCTTCTATTTTCAATGATAGCCTAGCTGGATATAGTATTCTTGGCTGCATGTTTTTCTCGTTTAGTGCTCTGAATATATCATGCCAGCTCTTTCTGGCCTGCCAGGTCTCTGTGGATAAGTCTGCTGCCAATCTAATGTTTTTACCATTGTATGTTACAGACTTCTTTTCCTGGGCTGCTTTCAGGATTTTCTCTTTGTCACTAAGACTTGTAAATTTTACTATTAGGTGACGGGGTGTGGACCTATTCTTATTGATTTTGAGGGGGATTCTCTGCACCTCCTGGATTTTGATGCTTGTTCCCTTTGCCATATTGGGGAAATTCTCTCCAATAATTCTCTCCAATATACCTTCTGTTCCCCTCTCTCTTTCTTCTTCTTCTGGAATCCCAATTATTCTAATGTTGTTTCATCTTATGGTGTCACTTATCTCTCAAATTCTGCCCTCGTGGTCCAGTAGCTGTTTGTCCCTCTTTTGCTCAGCTTCTTTATTCTCTGTCATTTGGTCTTCTATATTGCTAATTCTTTCTTCTGCCTCATTTATCCTAGCAGTGAGAGTCTCCATTTTTGATTGCACCTCATTAATAGCTTCTTTATTTCAACTTGATTAGATTTTAGTTCTTTTATTTCTCCAGAAAGGGCTTTTATATCTCCCGAGAGGGTTTCTCTAATAACTTCCATGCCTTTTTCGAGCCTGGCTAGAACCTTGAGAATCGTCATTCTGAACTCTAGATCTGACATATTATCAATGTTTGTATTGATTAGGTCCCTAGCCTTTGGTACTGGTTCTTTTTCCGTTTTTGTGGTGAATTTTTCCACCTTGTCGTTTTGTCCAGATAAGAGTATATGAAGGAACAAGTGAAATACTAAAAGGGTGTCAACAACCCAGGAAAATATGCTTTAGCCAAATCAGAAGAGATCCCAAACCGTGAGGTGGGGGGGGGGGGGAAAAAAAAGAGGTTCAGAAAGAAAAAAAAAAGAAAAAGAGAAAAAAAAAAAGAACAAAAAAAGAAAACCAATAATGAAAAAATATAAAAAGGAAAAAAATATATATATATTAGATAAACTAGTTAAAAAACGTTAAAAAAGAAATGGGTAAAAGTTAAAGAAATTTAGCAGAAGAAGAGAAAAAGAATTGAAAAAAAAACTTAAATTAACTGCAAGGCTAAAGAATCATGGGGAGAAAGCCATGAGTTCCATGCTTTGCTTTCTCCTCCTCTGGAATTCCGCTCTCTCCTTGGTATTGAAACTGCACTCCTCGTAAGTGAACTTGGTCCTGGCTGGGTTTCTTGTTGATCTTCTGAGGGAGGGGCCTGTTGTAGTGATTCTCAAGTGTCTTTGCCCCAGGCGGAGTTGCACCGCACTTACCAGGGGCCGGGCTGAGTAATCCGCTCGGGTTTGCTTTCGGGAGCTTTTGTTCCCTGAGCGCTTTCCATAGAGTTCCGGAGGACGGGAATGAAGATGGCGGCCTCCCAGTCTCTGGCCCAGAGGAGCCAAGAGCCCAGGGCTCCACTCCTAAGTGTGCCCTCAGAGAACAGCGCCCAATTACTCCCGTCACCCTGGCCTCTGGCCACGCTCCAAGCTGACCGAGCTTGCGACTGGTTCAAGGTAACCCCGAGCTGAGAGTCACTCCTCGGCTCTATCTCTGTAGCTGGCTTCCCCGTTCTAATACCTGCAAGCTCTGTGACACTCAGACACCCCCGATCCTTCTGTGACCCTGCGGGACCTGAGGCCACACTGACCCCGCGTGGGCTTCACCCCGGTTAAGCCTCTGGAGCGATGTCCCTCAGCGGAACAGACTTTTAAAAGTCCTGATTTTGTGCTCCATGGCTCCGCCGCTAGCCGGGAGCCGGCCCCTCCCCCCGTGGTCTATCTTCCCGTCGCTTTGGATTCACTTCTCCGCCAGTCCTACCTTTCAGAAAGTAGTTGATTTTGTTTCTAGAATTGCTGTTCTTCTTCTCTTCGATCTCCCGTTGGATTTGTAGGTGTTTGCAACCTTTAGATAAGCTATCTAGCTGATGTCCCGCAACCTGAAGTAGTCTCCGCCTGCTACTTCTCCACCATCTTGACTCCTCCCCCCCGTATAAATATTTTTAAGGTAAATAGTAAAAGAATACTGCTCTTCAAAAAGGTTTTTGAATTACAATTAAATTGAAACCAATGAGATATTCTATACCATTTTAACTATTCCATAACTAGATTTAACTATTTAAAAAAATTATCAATACAATAGTTAAGAACGTGAATCTACTTATTAATAAGGTAGGGCATCTCTTTCTGTTGTAGAATATCATTTTAAAAGTATGTTTTTCAGCTTTTATGTATATAACACTCACTCAAAAATGTTTATTTGTATATAGGAGACATATTTACTTTGCTCTATGACTGTGTGTGTGTGTGTGTGTGTGTATGCATGTTTGTGTCTGTGTTACGCATAAGGTCTTCACTCCATAGTTTTATTTTCTATATTCATGTGTAATCTATTTGGATTATTCTCAGGATAAGTAGGGATATGGGGATATAACTATTATTAAAAAAATACCAAATTTCCAAAAGTACATTTTATGAGCTTTTATTCACCGTACTATAACATGGCAGAGGGGCATCTGGGTGGCTCAGTCATTAAGTGTCTGCCTTCAGCTCAGGTCATGATCCCAGTGTCCTGGGATCGAGCCCAGCATCAGGGTCCCTGCTCAGTAGGATGCCTGCTTCTCCCTCTCCTAATCCCCCTGCATGTTTCTCTCTCTCACTGTCTCTCTGACAAATGAAAAATCTTTTTTAAAATGTAGATATTTCATATACTAATTAAATACATTAGCATTTATATATTGACTTCATTAAAATTTGTATTAAGTTTTATACAAATGACAATATCTTAAAAATATATGTAACTTTATAATTTTTAATACAGAAAACTCTGTCTTCAATTGATTTATTTCTTTCTTTTATTCTGTTTTATTTCCTTCCTTCCTTCCTCCTTCCTTTCTTTCTTCCATTTTTTTTCTTTCTTTATCCCTTTTTGTTGTTGTCAGTTATCAAAGCTAATCTCTTATGGTTTTCCTTCCAAATGGCTTTTTAAATTATTCTGCCAAATTCTTAAAAGCCTGGACTTTGTTCACTCTTTGTCCGGTAAACTTAATATACAGATAGTTTTCAATTTCCTTCCTTTACATTTACATGAAAAAATAAAATATTGTTCTAGTTTCTCAAGTTGAACCCATCTGATAATTGAATTCAGAAATGAGAAACATATCAGGATCAACATTGACATCTCTTTACTCCCTACTATTAAAAAAAATCAAATAGAAAAATACAGTGTCATAACAGAAATCATAATCTAAAGTTAAAAGGTCTAGACTAGGGAAATCCTTATGAATAAGAAGAATATTCACAATGCATTTAATACTGTCTCCCAAGTGGACTCCCAGACATGTATTAACATTTAAAATGTTCACAAGGGAGTGCTCTTGGATCAACACTGTTCATGGAAAAGAAGCAAGCAGTACTGGGAATAGTAAGAAGTCGAGTCATCATGAATCCTAATGAAGGCCTCCTGTAAAACAGTAGGAGCTTTGTAATTGGTGTGGATCTACAGATTTGCTCCAAGTTGGGATAAGGGGACCACATAATTATAGCATTTCATTTATCAAGTATTGAATGAGGGATACTTCTAGAATTATATATGACCTTGACTAAGTCAGTTTTCTTTAGCCAAAGCAAGCTAAAACAGGCTGACTGCTGAGGGATGTTTTCTGTCAATAGTTCCAGAAACTAGGATGATAAATTCTTTAGTCTTAAGGGTATATCATGATGTTTGGCCATTTTTGACTTGGGAAACACAGAAATACTGTATCTGGATGAACTTAATAATTAGTCTGCATGACAAATGTAAAAATCAATTATCTAACTTTAGTGTATTATGCAATCATATTTTTAATATCATGCATTGCCTATTAAGCCTGAAGAAATATATTATTTGTATATTCTTACAACAAAAAGAGTTTGTGTTCTACAATATACTTTGACATTTGTATATATCTATCACAAATATAGAAGAAAGTCAAAAAGCTTGTAAGCAAAAATAAACACTAATACTTTTTTTTATAAGGATTTTATTTATTTATTTGACAAAGAGAGGGGTCACAAGTAGTCAGAGAGGCAGGTGGGGCGGGAGGTGAGGGGAAGCAGGATCCCTGCTAAGAAGAGAGCCCGATGCGGGGCTCAATCCCAGGACCCTAAGATCATGACCTGAGCTGAAGGCAGAGGCTTAACCCACTGAACCACCCAGGCACCCCAAACACTAATACTTTTATTAGAGAAGTTTATAGGATCTCTTTTATACACAACATGAAGTTTAATTGCCTCTTGAAGTAAACATTTTCAAAAGAACAATGATAATTTTTTTTCTGGAAGAAAAGTAGGCAGTAGTGGGGCTAGCATTTGTTGAAAATTTAGTATATGTCAGATTATCCACTAGGTGCCAGGTTCTGTATTTTATAGAACAGGGCAATTTTTTTTTTCATGTAAATAACAAGATAATAGATATTTTAGGTTTTTGAGTAATAAAATCTCTAAACACTCAGCTCTGCATTTATAGGTGTCAAAACTTTGTAGGCAAAGGAGATGGTATAGTTGTGTGGTTTTTTAAATATTTATTTATTTTAGAGAGCGCATGGGTGCACTCAAGTTGGGAGAGGAGCAGAGGGAAAGACGCCTGAGGCAGACTCCACACAGAGTTCGGAGCCTCAATCAGGCTTCATGTGGGGCGTGATCTCATGACCCATGAGTCCTTGGCCTGATCCAAAACCAAGAGTTGGATGCTTAACTGACTGAGCCACCGAAATGCCCCAAGCTGTGTTTCAATAACTTTTTTTTTTTTGCCTGATCCAGATTTGTTTCAATGGCTGTGGTTGCTAGCCCATGTTAGAGAACACATATGGGTTAAATTGACTATGATTTCACAAAGATAAAGGGGAAATTGCCTGCTTCAAGGAATAGGAAATCGGTAGGTAAATGCATTCTTATTAAATGATATGAAAAACAACAACAAAAAGATGTGAAGAATATAATTATTAAAGTATACTATTTTGAAGACTTAGAAGAGATGTCATCCTTGTCTTGAAATGCATGTCCAAACTAACTCTTTATATATACCATGCTTTAACCACAACATTCCCTAAACACAGAGAACACTTTCATTATTGAAATTATATTGTTTCATCTTAACCTCTGGCTTAAGTATTGCCCCACCTTTGATCTGCTTTAAGTGCCATCCACATATTATCCAAACAAGATTTGCTAATAACTAAAACTCAACCTGAATATTACTATTTCACTATGATTTCCCTTGAGTACACTCTGAACATATCCTGATATATGTTTCTAGAGAAATTCAAACCAAAAAATAATAATAGATGGAATTTATTTTAAAAACTTGAGCTGCATAACTACTGGGTATTTACCCCAAAAATACAGATGTAGTGGAAAGAAGGGCCATCTGTACCCCAATATTCATAGCAGTAATGGCCACAGTCTCCAAACTGTGGAAAGAACCAAGATGCCCTTCAACGGATGAATGGATAAAGAAGATATGGTCCATTTATACTATGGAGTATTATGCCTTCATCAAAAAGGACAAATACCCAACTTTTGTAGCAACATGGATGGGACTGGAAGAGATTATGCTGAGTGAAATAAGTCAAGGAGAGAGAGTCAATTATCATCTGGTTTCATTTACTTGTGGAGCATAAGGAATAACATGGAGGACATTGGGAGATGGACAGGAGAAGTGATTTGGGGGAAATCAGAGGGAGAGACAAACCATGAGAGACTGTGGACTCTGAGAAACAAACTAAGGGTTTTGGAGGGGAGGGGAGTGGGGGGTTGGGAGAGCCTGGTGGTGGGTATTAAGGAGGGCACATATTGCATGGAGCACTGGGTGTGGTGCATAAACAATGAATTTGGAACACTGAAAAAAATTTAAATTAAATTAAAAAAACCTTGAGCTGCATAATTGACATACAGTTTCTTAAAAAAAATTTATATATAACAATCTGAAAGTTATGTCTTCTTACGTACATTCACAAATAAATGCATAGCAGTCTTAGTTTATTTTTTTCCAAATATAGTGAAAACTGAAACAAATATTTGCTTGAAAATAAAACACAATTTGTTTCCTCTATACCAATCTATCTCAAGTAGTACTTGCCAATTTTATTGCATTTATTTTTTTACACTTCTGTCTCTAGCCCTGGACAGTTGTTTTCTTGAGGGCATATTTCTGAGTTTCTAACAATTCACACAGTTCCTGAAATATATTGTCTAAAAAGGTTTATTGAAAAAATAAGTTGAAAAAATAAATTGAAAAAAGTTGTTAGATATGCTTATATCCATTATCCATCTTTCTTTCCTAATATATAAATATTTATTTATTCATGTGAACCATTATACATGTTTGAGAAAAGAGGCAACAAAAAATTTACTCCCCAATCCAAGAGGCATGCTTGATATTTATCAAAGCAACCTGCAGAAAAACCACATGTCCTTGAAGATATAGCCAATTAGACTACAGTAGGCTGAGGGAAGCATTCTTCATGTTTTTGTTTGTTTGTTTATTGTTCTTTGGTAAGTTTTGTTCTTGAAACTATATCTTATATTTCCAATAATAAGGGACATGGGGACATTATGAAATTGATAGAATGCAGAATGCCATCACTAATACTATTTTACCTATGAGTTTTACCTCCTTAACACTAGAACACTACATTTTATATACACACACACTCACACACACACACACACACATAGATATAGATATCAGACATCATGGCTCAATAGAGTTTTGTGTATTTTATTAATACTCTTCACAGCGATTTTTATTGCCATATTTCTCTTACTTGGTTTTCCTTAGAGATTTCCAGGACACCTTCTTGATTTTACTAATTTTATTGGAAAATTATATTATGCTTGAAATGCTTTTTATGCCTATTTCAAATATGACATCTGTTAGTATTTTAGTTTATTCAAAATGCTACTCAGTTGGATAAAATGTTTCATTCATAATGTCTTTATCACTGAGCTATTATATTTTAAAGACTAAATCATCCTGTTATTACAGATTGTACAGTATTTTGTTCTTATTGCTGCAGACACTTTTAAGTAATTTATTCTCATGAAGTAGTTCATATTATAATCAAAATATTTTTATATTACTGTAATCTGATTCTGATTGCTAACTATCAGGAGTTAGGTAAAACTTCCCAGGTTAAGATGCACAAGACTGCCCTAAAATCAGACACCAGCTGCAAACTTGGAAACTTCCCAGCCACACACATTTCTGACCAACTGACTACAAATTTGGTGTTCTAACTACCCTTTCAGGGTTGATAATTCATCAGAACAGCTCACAGAACTCAGAAAAGTACTATGCCTATGATTAGGGTTTTCTTCTAAAGCTAAAAACCAGGACAAGCCAAAAGACCTATAGGGTAAAGTCTGAGAGGATCCCAGATGAGAATGTCTCATGTCCATTCTCTTTGGAGTCAGGATGAGCCACCCTCTTGACATATTAATGTGTATAACTAACCAGGAAGTATAACCAAGCTTTCAGTGTCCACAGTTTTTATTGGGTTATATTATGTAGGCATAATTCATTGAATCATGTGATTGAACTGTGATTGAACTGAACCTTCAGCCCTCATTTCTTCCCACAGGATTGGTCTGATGTTTTGTGACACAAAACCCTATCTCTCTAATCATATGGCTAGCCTTTCTCGTATGACTAACCCCAAACATAAAACAATTAGAGTGTCCACCTGAGTCACCTCATTAGCATAAGCTCAGGTGTGGTCTTGGAGGACCATCAGAAATAACAAACACACTCCCCCAAAATGGGGTAATGCCTAGGCTTTAGAGGTTCTAGTGCAGGAAGTGGGGAAAAAGACCAGCTAAATTCTTTATTACACAAGAATAACATTAAGATTTTGCTTTGATATATTAAAGAAAACCATTGAAATAGATGTTATACTGAGAACAAGTCAACAGATCTTAACTATAATCTCAATTTCAATCAGACTAAATGAAAGTTCAATGGGTGTTTTAGAATAGCCTATTATAGCTATCACATTAATGGGTAGTCAACACAGTAGTTCATAAGAATGTCAATAACATCTAACATTGGAAATAATCATATGTGTGTGGTCTAATTGAGCCTGGTCAAAAGATTAAATCTATCTGAATCACTATGGCCCATTTTTATAACCCTCTGGCCATGAGAGAACCACAGATACCAATCTCATTATTCATTGAACCATTTTAGGAAGAAGAGAAACTCAGTTATATTTATGCCCTGTCAAGTCCTAAAATTTATACATTCAAATGTTATTTAAAAATTTTTAAAGTCCACCTCCTTTTCCCCAAATTTGTAAACATTATTTGAACAAAAACAAATCACCAAAACTCTAATTTAATTTTTTCATCTAATATTAGGCCAAGGGAGAAGTTGGTTTATATAACAACAACAACAAAAAAAAATTATTGCATGTTAACTATCATTAAATTTTTGAACATGAAAATGTGTAAATTTTTACTAAACATTACTTTCTGGGATGCTGCAGTGAAATAACTAGACTGTGAAAATAGGTGACTAGGGTATTTGAACCTTACTTTTCCTTTGAAAAGCATGCTCATTTAAAAATTGTTCACTATGTCTAGAAATTAGCTAACACTGGGAAAGACAGTCCCTCTACTGTCAGCAAAGCCCCAAATATCGAAACATGAAACTACAAAAAATAAAAGTCACAGTTAATACAATACCCAACTCCAGCCTTCTCTAACTTTTTAATAACCAAAAAGTAGAAATAATTCAAATATTCATCACCTGAAGAGTACATAAACAAAATGTTATATATCCATGCAATGAAATATTATTCATCATAAAAATAATAAAGTAATGATCCATGCTACGACATGGATGAACTTGAAAACATTGTTTTAAACATCTTATTTATTTATTTATTTATTTGGTTGGGGGGAGAGCACAAGTGTGGGCAGGGGAGGGAGAGGGACAAGTGGGCTCCATGGGAACTGCAACTGGACTTGATCTCACAACCTGGAGATCATGACCTGAGCTGAATCTGACTGAGCCACCCAGGCATCCCTGGGCCTTAAAAATATTTTAAGTGAAAGAAACCAGACACACAAAATTAGATGGTGGTGATGGTTATATATGTGAGTAAACTAAAAACCACTCTAAGTTGATGTAACTATGGTAAGTGAAGTATATTTCAATAACATTTAAATTATAATACACAATGAGTTAATATTACCAAAAGAAAAAAATATCACTAGCTATCTTATATTTCAGTAATTAGCACTTAGAAATGGGTAGTGTAAATTGCGTTACATTCACAGTAGCTTTAAAAAATATAAAATGCCAACACAGGGAAAAAGATGGCGGAGAAGTAGCAGCTGAGACTACTTCACGTTGCAGGAGATCAGCTAGATAGCTTATCTAAAGATTCCAAACACCTACAAATCCAACAGGAGATGGAAGAGAAGAACAGCAATTCTAGAAACAGAAAATCAACCACTTTCTGAAAGGTAGGACTGGTAGAGAAGTGAATCCAAAGGGACAGGAAGATAGACACCGGAGGGAGGGGCCGGCTCCCGGCAAGCGGCGGAGCCACGGAGCACAAAATCAGGACTTTTAAAAGTCTGTTCCGCTGAGGGACATCGCTCCAGAGGCTTAACTGGGGTGAAGCCCATGCGGGGCCAGTGTGGCCTCAGGTCCCGCAGGGTCACAGAAGGATCGGGGTGTCTGAGTGTCGCAGAGCTTGCAGGTATTAGAACGGAGAAGCCGGCTACAGAGACGGAGCCGAGGAGTGAGCTCACAGCTCGGGGTTACCTTGAACCGGTCGCAGGCTCGGTGAGCTTGGAGCGCAGCCAGAGGCCAGGGTGACGGGAGTAATTGGGCGCTGTTCTCTGAGGGCGCACTGAGGAGTGGGGCCCCGGGCTCTCGGCTCCTCCGGGCCGGAGACTGGGAGGCCGCCATCTTCATTCCTGTCCTCCGGAACTCTACGGAAAGCGCTCAGGGAACAAAAGCTCCCGAAAGCAAACCCGAGCGGATTACTCAGCCCGGCCCCTGGTAAGGGCGGTGCGACTCCGCCTGGGGCAAAGACACTTGAGAATCACTACAACAGGCCCCTCCCCCAGAAGATCAACAAGAAACCCAGCCAGGACCAAGTTCACTTACGAGGAGTGCAGTTTCAATACCAAGGAGAGCAGCGGAATTCCAGAGGAGGAGAAAGCAAAGCACGGAACTCATGGCTTTCTCCCCATGATTCTTTAGCCTTGCAGTTAATTTAATTTTTTTTTTCTTTTTCAATTTTTTTTCTCTTCTTCTGCTAAATTTTTTTAAATTTTACCCTTTTCTTTTTTAACTAGTTTATCTAATATGTATATATATTTTTTTCCTTTTTATATTTTTTTCATTATTGGTTTTCTTTTTTTGTTTCTTTTTTCTTTTTTCTTTTTTTTTTTTTTTTTTCTTTCTGATCCTCTTTTTTTCCCCTTCCCCCCCCCCTCACGATTTGGGATCTCTTCTGATTTGGCTAAAGCATATTTTCCTGGGGTTGTTGCCACCCTTTTAGTATTTTACTTACTCCTTCATATACTCTTATCTGGACAAAATGACAAGGCGGAAAAATTCACCACAAAAAAAAGAACAAGAGGCAGTACCAAAGGCTAGGGACCTAATCAATACAGACATTGGTAATATGTCAGATCTAGAGTTCAGAATGACGATTCTCAAGGTTCTAGCTGGGCTCGAAAAAGGCATGGAAGATATTAGAGAAACCCTCTCGGGAGATATAAAAGCCCTTTCTGGAGAAATAAAAGAACTAAAATCTAATCAAGTTGAAATAAAAAAGCTATTAATGAGGTGCAATAAAAAATGGAGGCTCTCACTGCTAGGATAAATGAGGCAGAAGAAAGAATTAGCGATATAGAAGACCAAATGACAGAGAATAACGAAGCTGATCAAAAGAGGGACAAACAACTACTGGACCACGAGGGCAGAATTCGAGAGATAAGTGACACCATAAGATGAAACAACATTAGAATAATTGGGATTCCAGAAGAAGAAGAAAGAGAGAGGGAAGCAGAAGGTATATTGAGAGAATTATTGGAGAGAATTTCCCCAATATGGCAAAGGGAACAAGCATCAAAATCCAGGAAGTTCAGAGAACCCCACTCAAAATCAATAAGAATAGGTCCACACCCCATCACATAATAGTAAAATTTACAAGTCTTAGTGACAAAGAGAAAATCCTGAAAGCAGCCCGGGAGAAGAAGTCTGTAACATACAATGGTAAAAACATTAGATTGGCAGCAGACTTATCCACAGAGACCTGGCAGGCCAGAAAGAGCTGGCATGATATATTCAGAGTACTAAATGAGAAAAACATGCAGCCAAGAATACTATATCCAGCTAGGCTATCATTGAAAATAGAAGGAGAGATTAAAAGCTTCCAGGACAAACAAAAACTGAAAAAATTTGCAAACACCAAGCCAGCTCTACAGGAAATATTGAAAGGGGTCCTCTAAGGAAAGAGAGAGCCTAAAACTAGTAGATCAGAAAGGAACAGAAACAATATACAATAACAGTCACCTTACAGGCAATACAATGGCACTAAATTCATATCTCTCAATAGTTACCCTGAATGTTAATGGGCTAAATGCCCCAATCAAAAGAAACAGGGTATCAGAATGGATAAAAAAACAAAACCCATCTATATGTTGCCTACAAGAAACTCATTTTAAACCCGAAGACACCTCCAGATTTAAAGTGAGGGGGTGGAAAAGAATTTACCATGCTAATGGACATCAGAAGAAAGCAGGAGTGG
>NW_022631008.1:13171250-13182718 GCF_010015895.1 Lontra canadensis
CCTCTTAACACTGTTGGTGGGAATGCAATTTGGTGTAGCCACTTTGGAAAACAGAGTGGAGATTACTTAAGAAATTAAAAATAGAGTAACACTATGACCCTTTAATTGCACTACTGTAGATATAGTGAAAAGAAGGGCCATCTGTATCCCAATGTTCATAGCAGCAATGGCCACAGTAGCTAAACTGTGGAAAGAGCTGAGATGCCCTTTAACAGGTGAATGGATAAAGAAGATATGGTCCATATATACAAAGGAATATTATGCCTCCATCAGAAAGGATGAATACCCAACTTTTTTATCAACTTGAATGGGACTGGAGGAGATTATGCCGAGTGACTAAGAGAGTCAATTATCATAGGGTTTCACTTACTTGTGGAGCATAAGGAATAACACGGAGGACATTGGGAATTGGAGAGAAATGAGTTGTGGGAAATCAGAGGGGGAGACAAACCATGAGAGACTGTGAACTCTGAGAAATAACCTGAGAGTTTTGAGGGGGTGGTGGGAGGAGGTTGGGTGAGCCTGGTGGTGGGTATGGAGAAGGGCATGTATTGCATGGAGCATTGAGTGTGGTGCATAAACAGTGAATTTTGGAACACACACAAACACACACACACACAAATTAAATTTTAAAAACTGCAAAGAAGAATTAAAAGTACCACATATTAATATATTAAAAAAATTTTCCGTATTTAATAGGAATTTAAAATGATTGATATCTGCTGAGTAAAAGATGATTACCCAGTTTAGGGTCAGTTAAAATTAATTTGATATGTCTTAAAAATATACATAGAAAATATGTGTGATGGCAATGCTTTTAATAGCTTTGCCCATTCTTTTTTTCTTTTTTTTCCTTCCTCATTTTAACTTAATTACCTTTTTAAGAGTATACTAACAAAAACAGTTACATTTTGAAGTACTGGATGTTAGAACTTCCACATATGGATTTTGGGGTGTGGACATATTCAGCCCATAACACTCCTCATTCCCTAAACTCTCTCTGTCTGGCCTGCTATGTTCTGGCTGACTGTAGTTCCTTATTCTGAAGAATGAAATCTCAAAGCTTTTGCTGTTTCTTACCTTCCCTAGAATGTCCTTCTTTCAGACTTACCCAATTTAAACTTTTAATTCATTCAGAGATGCCTTCCCTGACATTGTAGCTGAAATAACACTCCTCATCTGAACACAAACCCTTTTATTACACGTACTTTCTCAAGTTTTTTGTAAAGCACTTATCACTACCTGACACACTGTTGTATATATGGCAGTTCGTTGTCTGTCGACCTTGCCCCACCACCTTAGAATGTAAGATTCATGTTGCACTATTAGTCATGTTAATTGCTAGCGTGTCTTGTACTTATTACATGCTATATTTATCAGAGTTCTCCAGGGAAATAGAGCTGATGGTAGAGAGAGTGATAGTGATAGAGATAGAGAAACTTATTAATATGAGGGATTGGCTCACACAATTACATAAAGCTGAGATTATGTGGGCTGAGTAACCTACAAATGATGTCTGCAAACTGGAGGTCCAGGAAATTTGGTGGTGTCGTTCCAGTCCAAAATGGTGTTGTAGTTTCAGTCTATACTTGACCTTAACCAGAAGTCCAAGAAGCAATTGTAATTTCAGTCTGAAGGCCAGAGAACCTGATGAGCCGATAGTGCAAGTCCCAGTCTGAATCTGAAAGCACAAGAGTCAAGAGTGCTAATGTCTGAGGGTAGGAGAAGATGAATGTCCCAATCAAGCGAAGAAAGCAAACTTGTCCTTCCTCTATATTTTTGTTTTATTCAGGCCCTTAGTGGATTGGATGATAGCCAATCACATTGGTAAGCTTGATCTTTTTGTTATTTAATCTATACATTTAAATGCTGATCTCTTCATAGACATGTGCAGAAATAATGTTTTACCAGCTATCTGGGCATTTATTAGTGAGCTGACACATAAAACAAACCATCACAGTATTTAATACATTTTTTATGAAAGAATGGATCTCTTCTGGGTGTGCATGAAATTCTGTGGAGGGCTAAGACAACCTAAAAATGTAGACATAGAAGGAAAGGGTAGTCCTAGATGGGCAGGGTCTAGAAGACTCAAATCAAGTCAAGTGGTGAACAAGCTTAATTCAATTCAATCATTTGAAGAACAATGAGCTAGACTTATCATGACTCCTTAGGATTTAGGAGACCCAAAGTTTTCTTTGGTGAGAATTGCCATTATCAAGACAATCATTTTACTTTCAGCAAACCACACATCTCTATAAATTTAAAACTCTAGGTCAGACTATAAAAAATTATATTTTCTTATTTTACCAAATCTTTAAGAAAAAGAGTATATCATACAATTTTCAAAAATGTACATTCATATATTGGTTTTGTTCTATGATTGATTTGATTTCTAAAGGTTGTAAAGCAGGTAAATTTGGAAACCTAATTATTAATAACTAAGGGCTGATTTACTCTTGACAAGGAGTTTAAGGTTGATTGATTTAATTACTATAAAATTCAGGATTTAGGTAGGAATTTCATAAAATCTAGAGTACGGGATGGCAGATTTACAGCAAACAGTCTCCTCACCAAAATACTTTTCTTAGTTCAGCATATTTTCTGCTGTTTCTATTAAGTGTTTTTGAAAATTCGGACACTCAAAATACTGAAGACTATGATTCATATTTTTAAAACATGAAATATTTTTTTCACATTTTTAGAATGTCATTTCCCTGCAGGTAGAAAGCTTTATTCTTCTTAATAGAAGAATATAATTGCTGGCTGATAAAATTATCAAAACACAAGTAAAAAGAATAGGATATGTTCAATACAACAGAGAAAGGATAACAACATGATAAGAACTTCTTAGTCAGGGTAACTGTTTCTCAGTATGCCAATGATTGGATGGCAGATTTTACATGAAAGAAGATACTTGAGAATAAGAAACAGTCTGGAAAATTTTAGAAATAAGATACCAGAAATTTAATAAATTTAATAATTTTTTATTAAAAATTTAATATATAGAAAATTTAATAAATTTTCTCAGAAAATTTATCTAAGAAGTATGGTGCTATACACTAATCACACAAACACACACACACACACACACCCCTTAAAAAAAGACCTCCATTAGAAGCCATTTTTAAAGACTATTGTATCTTAGTATAATAAAGTTAGTATGATCAGAAAACAAAAAGTTTTATGTAAATTTTGCCTCCATGTACCCACACAAATGTTCTTTGGTTTCAAATAAAAGACCAACAAACTTGGACAAAAATGCTAGGATCAGAGTAGGTGCTTCCTTAGTCATGAATGATTTTTGTTAGCTTCTCAGAAAGCAAGGTAATGAGTAAAATGAGTGGTTTTAATACTGCAGTGCCCTTATTTTCAAAGTGGAGATTTTTTTGTTTACAAAACACCAGGAATGATTCTCAAGATTCAGTCCTGTCATCATGTTGTTTTTTCAAATACTTTTTGAGATATAGTTCACATACTACACACATTTTGAGATAAAGTTCACTCATTTACAGTATATGAGTCAATGGATTTTACAGTATTCACAGATATGTGCAAATGTCACTACAGTCAATTTCAGAACATTTTCATCACTTCAGGAAGAAACCCATTTGATTTTAATGTTTTAATTGTTTATTTAATTAATGATTAATCAAATAAGTGATTAGTACGTTAAATAATGATTCATTAATGTAATGATGAATTAAATAATTTAAATATTTGAATGATACCTCAGCCTTTCTGCAACTATCATAAAGGAGGAAAAAGTCTTATTGACTTACTTTCTCCCCAATCTGAGACAAAGTGAGTTAATAATTGACACAAAAAGAAAAGAATAAAATTAATTCTAGGTCATTATTATAATAGGAATGCATGATTGCCAAATAATGAGTTTGAATTCATGAGCAGTTTGAGAATCAGTCTATTTACATTCACTTCCAGAACACATGGCTCTCTGTATCTACTTAAATATGAAATGCCTTAAGTCTTCTCTCCTGGAGGGAACTAAATCATGTTGAACTTTATTCATCTTGGTGCTAAAAAAATATCAAGTTGTTTTCATTATAGTTTACTTAAGTCCTTAGTGAAATTCAAATATGTTCTATATTTGAAGGAATAAAAATAATTAATATGTCAGAATCAGGGAAACACATGTCTACCATTACCTAGCTGATGCATGGATGGCTCTATATCACCTTCTCTCCCTTGCACACATACGTATACACACACATACAAAAAATATTACAAGTTAACATGGTTTCATTTAGTATTTTCTAGCCATTTCCAGAAGTAAGGTTATATCTGAGATTATTTTGAGTAATTAACTTAATTTTATATTAAAATTAGTAATATAAGATCTTTTAATTTATTTTTATTATTTATTGCTTTCTTTTGGACAGTTTTGTGAACATACTGCAGAAAATTTGAAAATGATATTTTCGTGGCAAAATTTCTTTGCCATTTATCTAAACAACATTCCTGTTCCTTTAATATTTATCTCTTTACTACTTTTTAATATCCTTTTTTCTAATATAAATTAATTATAAGCAATTCCCACAGAATTAGTTACTCTTCATATATATCATCTTTTAATGCCCCAAGGATAAGATTTTTTTTTAAAAGATTTTATTTATTTATTTGACAGAGATCACAATTAGGCAGAGAGTCAGGCAGAGAGAGAGGAAGGGAAGCAGGCTCCCTACTGAGCAGAGAGCCAGATGCCGGGCTTGATCCCAGGACCCTGGGATCATGACCTGAGCCAAAGGCAGAGGCTTTAACCCACTGAGCCACCCAGGCACCCCCCAAAGGATAAGATTTTTGAGGAAATGCCTTTCTTGGGATCTGGATAATGCACATTAGAATTAAATGTTGGAGAAGGCTGAGAGTGAAGTTTGCTGTACAAAAGAATCCATTAGGACTCTTCCCCCAAGAAAGGGAAGATAGTGGAGTAGGAGAACCCTAAGCTCACCTCCTTCCAAGGAAATAACTTGATAACAACTCACATCAGTGTAAATAATCCAGGAAACAATCTGAAGACTAGTAGAATAAACTCTACAACTAAATGTAGAGAAGAGGCCACATCAAAGTGAGTAGAAAAGGTGGAGTTACAATCTGGAACCAAATGAACTTGCAGTTCATCTGCAGGAGGGAGGGATGCCATGGGCATGGAGAAGGGAGAGAAAAACAAACAAACGAACAACAACAACAACAAAAACCCTTCACACTAGGGAACCCACCTAGGGAAGACAAATCCTATTAACATTTGACTTTGAAAAGCAGAAGGCCCACATTTTGTGAATTCTCACAACCAGGAGGACTTAAAACCTGGAATTTTAAAAAATCAGTGGGCTTGGCTCTAACTGGTGTGTTAGAGGAGACTGAGTTCCTGCCCTTTAAGAGACAACGCAAAAATCAGCCCATGGAGATACAGCATAAAGAAACAGCTTGAAAGGTGCCTGCCATATATAAAAGGAAGTTATTTACTAATCTCAGAGTTGTCCCAGAGGGAAAGGAATCCCTGGGGAATTCCTTCAGGAACAAAAGAATTGGCAAGTGCCATTTCCCTCCCCCACCCCAAATACCCTGGCCACTTACTGGACTTCTTATCTAACTTGCTAGCACTTTTACCCCACCCTGCTGTGCTGTACTTCTGCTAATCTAGTTGGCCTTAGTCCTGGCACTGCAGGGCCCATTCTGCAGAAAACTAATGGCACAAAAATCTTGCCAGCCTCCTTCCCTGGCTACACCACACCCTTGAACTATGCTTCAGTGGATCTGTCTTCTCCAATACTCTTTTGGCCAGAGCCCATAAAGGATGGTGCCACAGGCCTGACACTGTGTAAAAAGCCCCAACACTGGCTACCACCACCACAAAGTAACTCCTGCCACAGAGAAAGGGATGGATAAATATAGAACCCAGTCAGACAGAGGCCCCAGCTGTAGGTTGGAGGCAGACAACTGGTCTAACTGCAGGACCCACTCACCAATGAAAGCTTTTCAGAGAACAACACAGGGACACTGTCCTGCAGTTTGGTGCTACTGCATCTCTGGCAAACACCTGGTCTGACTCAACTCAAGCCCAATATGTCCCCAGACTGATCCACTAATACCACAAGGACCAACACTGTCAACAACAGGGCAACAGAGCCCTTGCTGATGACTGGACTGAAGGAAAAAGCAACTCAACCACAGTAGTTGACACACAAAACAAGCATAGGAGGCATACTGAAGTACCAAGTTCTGGCAAGCAGGTGACACTGCACTGAAGGGCACTATAGGACTTCATAAGACCATTACCTTCAAGTGCAGGAGACATAGCTGACTTTCCTAACACACAGAAACAGACACAGGGAAGTAGACAAAATGAGGAGACAGAGGAATATATTTCAAATGAAAGAACAGGACAAAGTCACAGCAAGAGATGTTAGTGGGAGGGAAATAAGTAATATGCCTGATAGAGAATTTAACAGAATGATCATAAAGATACTCACTGGATATGAGAAAAGAATGGAGGACATCAGTGAGACACTTAACCATGAGATAAAAAAAGAATCAGTCAGAGATAAAGAACATAATAAGTGAAAATAAAAATACATCTCATGGAATAAGTAGTAGATGAGATGAAACAGGTGGATGAATCAGCAACCTAGAGGACAGAGTAAGGGAAAGTAATAAAGTTGAGAAGGTAGGAGCAAAAAATAAATAAATAAACAAATAAATAAAGCAAAACAAGAACAGAATTAGGAAATTCAGTGACAGAATTAACTATAACATTTGCACTATAAGGATCCCAGGAGGAGATGAAAATGAAAAGGGGCAGAAAGTTGATTTGAAGACCTAATAGCTAAAAACTTCCCAAATCTGGGAAAAAGAAACAGAAATCCAGATCCAGAAGACACAGAGATCTCTAAACAAAACCAAGCCAAGGAAGGCCATAAGCAAGACATAGAGTAATTAAAATGACAAAATGTCATGATAGAGAGAGAAAGAATTTTAAAAGCAGTAAAAAAGGAGTGGCTCAGTTGGTTAAATGTCTGAGTTCAGCTCAGGTCATGATCTCAGGGTCATGTGATTGAGCCCTGCATTGGGCTTCCCATGTAGTGGAGAGTCTGCTTTCCCCCTCCCTCTTCCTCTGTCCTTCCCCCCACTCATGCTCTATCTCACTCTGCAATAAATAAATAAATAAATAAATAATCTTTTAAAAAAGGCAGCTAGAGAAAAGAAAGCAGTTACATACAAGGGAAACCCCATGATGCTATGCACAGATTTTCAGCAGAAACATTGTAGGCCAGAGAAGTGATATGATATATTCAAAGTACTGAAAGAAAAAATCTGCATCCAATAATACTCTATCCAGAAAGGCTATCATTCAGAATAGAAGGAGATATAGTGTTTCTCAGACAAACAAAAGTTAAAAGAGTTCATGACCACTAAACCAGCTCTACAGAAAATGTTAAAGGGAACTCACTGAGTGGAAAGGAAAGACCACAAGGGAGCATGAGGAAGCACAAAAGCAATAAAAATATGTATATTGGTAAAAATCTGTCAAAGGGCTCAAAAAATGTAAAGTATGATACCATATATCTAAAATGTGTGGGGGAGAGGAATAAGGAATGGGTTCAAACTTAAGTGACCATTAACTTACTATAGACCACTATATGCAGAAGATGTTATATACAAACCTAATGGTAAACACAAATAAAAAACTGTAACAAATATGCAAAAATTAAAGGGAAAGGAATTCAAATATATCGCTAAAGAAAGCCAACTAATTGTAAGAGAAGAGAGCAAGAGGGGAAAGGATCAGAGAAAAACTATAAAAACAACCATAAAACAAGTAACAAAATAGCAACAAATATATACCTATCAATAATTACATTGAAGGTAAATGGACTAAATGTTCCAATCAAAGGACATAGGGTGGATTAAAAAAAAACACAAGACAAATCAAAAATGAAATAAAAAATACATGGAGACAAATGAAAATGAAAACACAATGGTCCAAAATCTTTGGGATGCAGAAAAAGCAGTTCTAAAAGTAAAAGTAATGTTTATAGCAATAAAACCACCAACAACAACAATAATAAAACTCAAAAAACAACATAACCTCATACCTAGAAAGATCTAGAAAAAGAACAACAAAAAACCCAAACCATTAGAAGGAAGGAAATAATAAAGATTAAAGCAGAAATAAACGAAATAGAAACTAAGAACAAGAACAATACAACATATCAATGAAACCAGGAGTCAGTTCTTTGAAAAGATCAATAAAATGATAAAACTTTAGCCACTCGTCATGTAAAGAAAGAGAGGACTCAAACAAAATCAGAAATGAAAAAGAAAAATGACTACCAACACCACAGAAATACAGAGGAATACAAGAGAATATTATGAAAAATTATATACCAACAAACTTGACAACCTAGAAGAAATGGATAAATTTCTAGTAACATATAACCTGCCAAATGGTTCAGGAAGAAATAGAAAATTTGAACAGATTGATTACCAGTAATGAAATTGGTCAATAATCAAACAACTCCCAACAAATAAAAGTCTAGGACAGAGGAATTCACAGGTGAAACCTGTGTGTTTTACTAAACATTTAAAAAAGAGTTGATACCAATTCTCCTCAAACTATTCCAAAAAATGAAGAAGAAGAAGAAGAGGAGGAGGAGGAGGAAGAAGAAGATGAGGAGGAGGAGGAGGAGGAGGTGGGAGAGCAGGGAAGAGGAAGAGGGGGAGGAGGAGGAGGAGGAATAGTGGGAGGAGGAGGAGAAGAAGGAGGAAACTTCCAATTTCATTTTGTGAGGCCTACATTACCCTGATAACAAAACCCAAAAAAGAGAACTACAGGCCAAATCTCTAATGAACATAGATGCAAAAATCCTTAACAAAGGATTAATAACAAATCAGCAATATATTTAAGAAAAATCATTCATTACAATAAAGTGGAATTTATTCCTAGTATATAAGAGTGATTCAATATTTGCAAATCAGTAAACATGATACTTTCTCTTTCATCAAGAGAAAGAATAAAAACCATATGATCATTTCAATAGATGTAGAAAAAAGAATTTGATAAACTACAACATCCGTTCATGATAAAAACCCTCAACAAGGTGGTTTTATAGAGAACAAACCCTAACACAATATAGGTCTTACATGAAAAACCCAGAGCTAACATCACACTCAATGAGGAAAAACGGAAAGCTTTCTGCTTAAGATCAGGAACAAGGCAAGGATGTACATCCTCACAAACTTTATTCAACATAGTATTGGAAGTCCCAGCCACAGCAATCAGACAAGAAAAGGGAATAAGAGACATCCAAATTGCTAAGGAAGAAGGAAAACTTTCATTATCTGCTGATGACATGATATTGCATATAGAAAACCCTAAAAACACCTAAAAATGAGTAGACTTGATATATGAATTCAGTAAGGTCACAGCATACAAAATCAATGTAAAGAAATCTGTTGCATTTCTATACACTATGAAGCTACAGAAAGAGAAATTCAGAAAACAATCATATTTACAATTACATTAAAAATAATATAATACCTAAGAATATACTTAAGCAAAGAGGTGAAAGAACTGTACTCTGCAAACTATAAAACAGTAATGAAAGAAATTGAAGATGACACACAAAAAAATGGAAAGACATTCCATGCTCATGGACTGGAAGAACAAATATTTTTAAAATGTCCATACTAGCAAAAACAATCTACAGATTAATGCAATCCCTATCAAAATACCAACAGCATTATTCACAGAACTGGAACAACAATTCTAAAATTTATGTGGAGCTGCAAAATACCCCAAAACCAAGCAATCTTGAAAAAGAAGAGTAAAGCTGGAGATACCACAATTCCAGATTTCAAATAATACTACAAATCTGTAGCAACTGAAATAGCATGGTACTGACAAAAATAGACACATAGATCAATAAAACATCCAGAAACAAAACCACAGTTATATGGTCAATTAATCTTTAATAAAGGAAGTAAGAACATGCAATGGGAAATAGTCTCGTCAACAAATGGTTTTGGGAAAACTGGATGGTTACAAGAAAAGAATGAAACTGGACCACTTTCTTGCATCATACACAAAAATAAACTAAAAATGGGTTTAAAGTCTTAAATGTGACACCTGAAACCATAAAAATTCTAGAAAAAAGCAGAGGCTATAATTTCTCTGGCATTGGCTGTAACAATCTTTCTAGATATGTTTCCTGGGGCAAGGGAGATAAAAGCAAAAATCCTTTTTTTTTTTTTTTTTTAAACTATCGTACGGGGTGACTGGGTGGCTCAGTTGGTCAAGTGTCTGACTTTGGCTCTGATCATAATCTCAGGGTCCTGGAATCAAGTCCTGCATTGGGCTCCAAGTTCAGTGGGGAGTCTGCTTCTCCCTCTGCCCCGCCCCCATGGTGCTCGCGCTCTCTCTCTCTCTCTCTCTCTCTCAGATAAATACAATCTTAAAACAAACAAACAAAAAAAGCTATCAGGACTACATCAAAATAAATAGCTTATGCTCGGTGAAGGGACCAATCAATAAAACTAAAAAACAACCTACTGAATGGGAGAAAATATTTGCAAATGACATATCCAATAAAGGGTTAGTATCCAAAATATATAAAGAACTTATACAACTCAATACCCAAAAGATAAATAAACCAATTAAAAGATGGGCAGAAGACATGAACAGATATTTCTCTAAAGACATATAGATGGCCAACAGAGAATGAAAAGATATCCAATATCATTTATCATTAGGAAAATGCAAATCAAAACCATAATGAAATATCACCTCATACTTGTCAGAATGGCTAAAATCAGAAACATAAGAAACAACTATTATTGGTGAGGATGTGGAGAAAAAAGAACCCTCGTGCTCTTTTGGTGGAAACATAACTTGGTGCAGCCAATGAGGAAAACCGTATGGAAGTCTCTCAAAAAATCAAAAATAGAACTATCCTACAATCTAGTAATTGCATTATGGATATTTGCCCAAAGAATATAAAAACAGAATTTGAAAGGATATACATTTATTGCTGTATTATTTACAATAACAAAACTATAGAAGCAGCCCAAATGTCCATGGATAGATGAGTGGATAAATAAGGTGTGGTGTATATACATACAATGGAATATTATTCAGCCATAAAAAGAAATAATATCTTGTCATTTGCAACAACATGGATGGAGCTAGAGATTATAATGCTAAGTAAAATAAGTCAGAAAAAAACAAATACCATATAATTTCACTCATATGTGGAACTTAAGAACAAAGCAAATGAACAAAGGGAAAAAAAGAGAGAAAGATTGAAAACATGAAACAGATTCTTAACTATACAGAACAAATGGTGCTTACCAAAAATGAGGTAGTGGGAGGATGGGTGAAATAGGTGGTGGGGATTAAAGAATACAGTTGTGATGAGCATTGAGTTATGCATAGAATTGTTGAATCACTA
>NW_022631008.1:13182728-13196077 GCF_010015895.1 Lontra canadensis
TTGTACACCTGAAACCAATATAACACTATATATATATATATAACACTATATATATATATATATATATATTTTTATATATATATATATATATATGTAATATATATATATATGTATGTATGTTTTGGAATTATATGTTACATATAACATATTATATATATTGGAATTAAAATTTTATAAGTTAATAAAATAAAAAAAGAAGAATCTGTTATATACTCCTAGTATATAACTCCTAGTTATATACTCCTATATAACTCCTGTTATATACTCCTATATACAAAACCCTTTATTCAAATAACATGAAGTATCATACTACGGAACCCACTTTGGGAAGAGATTGGTTAATTGCTCCCTTATTTATGATCTTTATATTGTTTATGGGATGAATATACTTGGGAATACCAGGTTTTTCTATAATTTGAGTTATATTCTTAAAATAGATTTCTTGAATTGAAATTATAGATACTTTTAGAAGATATATATGGATATTGCTTATATTTCCAAAAGGGTTCTGCTGATTACAATGTATTTGAGGCTGTGTCTTTCCTTGTACATTTCCTTGCATTTGTATTGTCATATTTTAAATCTTTGCTAATAGGAAAAAACATATATAATTTGATTTCCATTTATTCTATGAAATATCTGAGGTGTCTGAAAAAAACTATATAATTCATTCTATTAATCTTAACATAATTATATTTTCATACATTTTTATTCAATTTGAAACTCTTTTAACATCTGTTTAAGGCTTAGTTACTGTGGCCTAACAACTGTTAATATTTAGTTGTGCCATATTCAAGACAAAAATATTATATTACTTTCTTTTTTATCCTTCCTAATAAAGGTCAATGTCATTTTCAAGGGTCAAAATTTTCAAGGGTCAAAAACAATTCAACTGAGAATTTTGTGTGAACTCAGTATTAGCAGTCCCATTTGTTCCAAGGAGCAAAAACTGACATGAGCTACTTTAAGGAAAATAGAAATTGTCAAGGAAACAACAAGATATTAATAATTAGGTAGTTTGCTAGAATATCTCTCAGAATTCTAAGTTTTTGAACAAACAAACCACAGAGAGGCCGAGGCTATGTCAAGCTCACTACACTCAGACTTGCCATTCTGAAAGTAAGTCAAAGTTGTTGTTGTTTTTTTAATTTTATTTTTTTCAGTGTTCCAAGATTCATAGTTTGTGCACCATACCCAGTGCTCCATGCAATACGCACCTTAATACCCACCACCAGTCTCACCTAACCCCTATGTCCCTTCCTTCCAAAACCCTCTGTTTCTCAGAGTCCACAGTCTCTCATGGTTTGCCTCTCCCTCTGATTTCCCCAAATTCACTTTTCCTTTCCTTCTCCTCATATCCTCCGTGTTATTCCTTATGCTCCACAAGTAAGTGAAACCCTATGATAATTGACTCTCTCTGCTTGACTTATTTCATTCAGCATAATCTCCTCCAGTCCCATCCATGTTGATAAAAAAGTTGGGTATTCATCCTTTCTGATGGAGGCATAATATTCCTTTGTCTATATGGACCATATCTTCTTTATCCATTCACCTGTTGAAGGGCATCTCAGCTCTTTCCACAGTTTGGTGACTGTGGCCATTGCTGCTATGAACATTAGGATACAAATGGCCCTTCTTTTCACTACATCTGTATCTTTGGGGTAAATAAGCAGTAGTGCAATTGCAGGTCATAGGGTAGCTCTATTTTTAATTTCTTAGGTAATCTCCACTCTGTTTTCCAAAGTGGCTGCACCAACTTGAATTCCCACCAACAGTGTTAAGAGCGTTTCCCTTTCTCCACATCCTCTCCAACACTTGTTGTTTACAGTCTTGTTGATTTTGGCCATTCTAACCGGTGCAAAGTGATATCTCAATGTGGTTTTGATTTGAATCTCCCTGATGGCTAATAAAGTTTTAATAAGACTTTGCCTCAACCACTTTATACTTGCAACTCATTCCAAATTTCAGATTTGCAGATTAGATAAACTGATTAGTTGCGAAGGATGTAGCTGACAGTAGATGGAATATTAGTGATACCCTTCTGACTGTAACTTGTTGGGTTTCCCATGAAAACTCCCAGCCCCAAAAGTCAACAAATCAGGTCTCAGGTCATCAGAAAAAGCAGAAGGAAGTGATGTGTTAACTACAGCAGCCCTACTTTGTGGTTAGAGTCCCATCTTCTTGTGTTTTTTTTTTGTTGTTGTTGTTGTTGTTTGTTTTTTGTTTTTTCCTCATGCCTTCACACTCTGAAACTATCAATAGAAATTGGAGCCTTTAGTTGGAGCCAAATCAGTTAGGATCTGATCTGAATTAGTTTAAAGAGCTTCATTAGAGATCTGATAATATTAGATAGTCATTTTTTATAAATGCTTATTGACTATCTTAAAAAGCAAATCTTCTATAAACATTCCATATATTTGGTATATGACAGTTGGTTCTTTATGCCTTCATTGTTTAATCTTCTACAGAAAATTAGTTGCATGTTAAATCTTTTACTACAATTCTGTTTCTAAAAAGACATACCCTAGACCAAATCCAACCTGCACAAGTGTTTTGTTAGACACATACAGAGCTTTGTGTTTGCTGATTTTTAATGGTAAAATACACATAACAACATAAAGTTTGCCATTTTAATCATTTTAAAAATGTACTATTCAGTTCTATTAAGTACATTCACATTGTTGTAAAACTAGCAACACTATCCATCTCCAAAATTTTTTTATCATCCCAAACTGAATCTACCCATTAAATAATAATTCCTCCAAATCTCCATCCCAGCTCCTAAAGACCACCATTGTACTTTCTGACTCTCAAATTTGACTATTCTAGGTATCTCATATAAGTGAAATTATACAACATGTGTCTCTTCGTATTTGGATTATTTCATTTAACATAAAGTTTTCATGGTTCATGCATGTGATAGCATGTATAGAATTTCTTTCCTTTTTAAGACTGAATAATATATCATGGTATGTATACAGCACATTCTGTTTATCCATTCATCTATTGATAAAGATTTCAGTTTTTCTTCCTTTTGTGTATTGTAAATAATGCCAGTATGAACAGTGGTGTACAAATATTTGAATCCCTGTTTTCAATTCTTATGGGTATATACCTAGATGTGGCATTGCTGGATCATGTGGTAATTTTATGTTAATTTTTTTGGTGAACTGCCAAACTGTCTTCCACAGCAGCCATATCATTTTACGTTTTTATTAGCAATGTGCAATGGTTCCAATTTATCCACATCCTTGTCAACACTATTATTTTTTTATAATAGTTATCCAGTAAGTGTGAAGTACTATCTAATTGTGATGTTGATTTGCATTGCCATGTAATGTTTTGAAGTATTTTTTAAAAGTAGCCAATACAGAAAAATCTACAGATTTTATGTAGAAACTTAGAATTGCAGCTACTTTTGAAAAACCAGTAGGTATGATAACATACAGTTCCACCTGGCAGCCATGATCTGGACCCAAGAAGTGGCAACCCCCTTTAGATAGAACATATGCTTTCTTACACTAGGTAGACATTTGTTTCAGGCCACCCTCCAAGGCCCATTCATTTGTATTATTTGAATAGCCTCTAAAACTAGTAAGTTCATAGTCCTTTTATTAGACAATACATGCTCTCATCTGGATTTGGTCCATAAATATTCTGACGGCCAGCTGTTATGGGGTTGAGATACCAATAATTGACTCAGAAAGAGGAATTTAGTAGGCTGAGTGAAATGACTATATCTCAGTTGTCATGACCATCTTAGCTCTACAAACATGTAGTCTATGGGTTTTAATTAGGAGTGTGTCATAAATTAAAATGATTAAATTAAAATGATTTTCAAAAGTGTTGTATTTTGAGTGTTCTAAAAGTTTAATTAAATTCAAGAAAGATTTGGAAATTTCCTTAAGGTACTTAAGCAAGTAGTTTGTAAAAACAAGAAAAAGTAAATAGCTATTTTAATGGGAAAAACACCCAACCATGAAGATTATTTTTCTAACTTTTAACTGTAACAAGACACTTTTGGCTGGGGTCTATACATGGCTACTACAACATCTCCAGCATCAACATCCTAACCCTCCATATGGTGTCTGCTTGAAATATTTCCTTTTTTAAATAGGGAAAGGAGAAAGGTTAGAGTATGACAATAGTGATGTATTGCATTTATTCCCTTATATGGCTTGCTTTTGAATCCTGATTAAGGGAGGAGATAAAGACAGAAACACACAGAAAAATTTTGGGCAGAATCAGAACTGCACTGGAAATGAGGAAAGCAAATATGGTGCAAAATTGAAGAGAATGAATTTTGCTTCTGTATAAAATGCTGCAATGCAGCTGGAGGACCAAAAACTTGGCAATATTCCAATATGGCAACCTTTGCAATTGTTGATTTCCTGATGGAAATCATCAATGTTGATTCTTCTCTGGGCAGTTTAGTGCAGTTTCTGGACAAGCAGAAACAAAACCTGAATAAGAGCCTGTGCAGTGACTATAGTTGAAAGACTGTCATATTGATTTATTATGTGAAAAACCTAGTTGGCAGCAACCACAAAAAAATAAGGACACTTTAAGGTGTTCTAATTTTCCAAAATCAGTTTCCTGGGGACTCTTGCCATTATAATTTGAAAAAGAAAAATATGTGCAAATTTACTGTATAGATTTGGAATTATTGGGTTATGAATTTATATTAGTTAAAATGCCCTCTGCTCAGACAGAATCACTTTTTCAAAATGATCTAACAGTGAGAAGAATTTTTTTTTGCATAACATTAATGCAGAGGAAGTGTAGTATGCAAGCATGATGGTTCACATTTCTGCTGTCCTCTTGGGGTTGCTCTTCTCCACAGACTAACTATGCCCTGGCTGGCTGGTAGGAGGAAATTTGCTGCCACTGCAATGTTATATCCAAGTATGTGTCTAGGGAGAAAAATAGGGGGAGCTATTCCCAGAGTCCCTCATGGACTTTCCATTGCATGTCATACAGAACTTAGTAAAATACCCTCACTGTGAGAGTATAATGTTTAAGGAAATGAGATTTCTATGATTAGCTTCAATTTATCAGAATGTCTTCCTGAGGTTAGGAATGGGTATCACCTTCTCATTATCACATGGGTTAGAGATTGAACTGCAACAGAAAAAGGAATTCAAATACAGCTGATGGATAAAATAGATGTCACATAGACAGTCAGCAGTGTCTCTCTTTAAAACATCTGAAGCACAGCTGAATCAATGCATACTCCCATCTCCCACAGGACACCAGTGTTTGGTCTCAAAGGAACTCCATCTTATCCACTCAGCTAGGAACCACACAGAAGGAAGCTGAAACCATGGGGACAACCTAAAGAAAGTAATTCATTCAATGATCATGTAAACAAAGTTAGCTTCTACAAGAAAATTTACAAACAACCTTGTCTCCAGACCAGGAAAGAACAATGAAACATGAGCAAAAGAAAAAGAAGGCAAAGGTTTTAGGAAATCAAATGGCTGAAGATTAATTAAAAAAAAAAGTTTTTCATTTGTTGGTTTGTTTCAATGTTATGTATTCTTCTCTGCATCTTTTCCATGCAACCTCTCACAGTCCTTCTGTATTTTATTATTTTGATGAATCTATCATTTCCTCTGCATTACCTCTATTTACAATTACTTGCTATTAAAATGTATGGTGTGGATACATATGCCAAAGTATATAAAGGGCAAAAGTATGAATGAAACGAGAATTTGGGAGGGTTGAAGAGAGCTGTATGAACTTCCTGGTGTAGTTTAGTACAATTATGCCATAGAATATTGCTTTACATACCGGATTAGATTAAGTGGAGAATCAAATTACTATCATTACTTTCATGCTTTATTTTTTCAATTCAGTGCTTAAATGTATAGTACCAATATGCTATTGAAAACATTATATATCATCTACCATCCCTTTGTATAACTTTATATAAGAATACAAATTCATTTAATTCATTGTCAATGTCATTTAAAGGAAATATCACTTTTATATTTGCCCTAATTTCATGTGTTTCGTTAGTCAGTCTACATTTATTAAACATTTACAAAAGATTATAAGATATAATGTTTGTGCTCTAATCTGAAAAAACTGACCTACATAAGTGCAAATAGAATTAAGAATATATATGAGGTGGTTTTTTAAACTTTCTACCACAGCGTGTTTAAAAAAAATGTTTAGAATATCCACAGAGTAATACAGTTTAAATAGTAAATGACTCCAGAGGAAATCGATTTTGAGACCAGCATTAAAGCATGTGTCTGGCCAGTACTGAAGTTAAAAGAGAAGTTGAGGGAAGTCCTTCAAATGTAGAAAGTGGTGGCTTGCAATTAAATGAAGGTAAGGATGATGATTTTTACTGTTGTGAGGAATGTAAGAGAACTTATTTGGTGCATTATAGGAATTGTGGTCCTTGAGATGATAAGAAGATGTCAAAGAAATATGTACTGAATGCTTCAGAATCCTAGGAGCATGTGTTCAGAGGAAATGTACAAAAATAATTAACTCTAAACTACTATAAAAATGTGTGTAAAGTAACAAGTATCTATGTTAACTGATACTGATTGGATAAGATCATGGACTTATGAATTTTATAACTAATTCATGATATTGTGGGTGATGCCTTAACTTTGAGGAGGCTTGATTACACTTCACAGGAGTACTTGAAAAAAAAAAAAAAGTTTTCTGCAAATTAGTTGAGTTACACAGTGTAGTGTTTTCAGTTAACTAGGTTTTGTTGATTTCTAAAGTTCTTTAAATCATTAATGCATACTTTCATAACTTTATATTAAATGTATTTCTAATTAGCTTATAGACCCATATAGTTCCTTGATAAGATGATAAACTTGTTTAAAATACTGAGGGCATATTCAACTAAGTCATATCTTCATCATGACTGAAAAGCTACAATTTTATCTGATAATGGTATTTTAAATATTAGCTGAAAACAAACTATTTAGATTTTCCTCAAAACATTTAAAAATGGTCATTAATTTGTGCACTTAATTTTTTCCCTTGTAATCTGTAGTCATTCCATCCAGCCTGTAAATACACACCTACAATTCTTCCCATGAATAATGAGCTAGTTTATAGTAGTTGAATTTGAAATTTGAATTCCAAGTGGCAACACTCTCATTAGAAATATTTGTAGTACTTTCATCACATTTAAAAATTCTTTAAGTTTAAAATGTGCTTAGCCATAAATATATGATCATTATGAGAAGTTCTACATAGAAATACAAGTGGTCCACGAGTCAAGGTGGCGGAGAATTAGCAGGCTGAGATGACATCAGGTAGAAGGAGATCAGCCAGATAGCGTATCTAACCATTGCAAACACCAACAAATCCAATGGGAAATCGAAGAAAAGAAGAGCAACAATTCTAGAAACAGAAAATCAATCACTTTCTGAAAGGTAGGACCTGCGGAGAAGTGAATCCAAAGTGATGGGAAGATAGACAGCGCGGGGAGGGGCTGGCTCCCGGCAAGCAGTGGAGCAACAGAGCACTAAATCAGGACTTTAAAAAGTCTGCTCCATGGAGGGACATCGCTCCAGAGGATAAACCAGGGGGAAGCCCACGCGGGGGCAGTGTAACCCCAGGTCCCGTGTGGTCACAGAAGGTCTGGGGGTGTCTGAGTGTCACAGAGATCGCAGGTATTAGAGTGGGGAAGCTGGCAACAGTGACAAAGCCGAGGAGTGAGCTCTCAACTCGGGCTTACCTTGAATGGTCGCAGGCTGGGTGAGCTTGGAGAGCAGCTAGAGGCCACGGAGACGGAAGCGACCGGGCGCTTCTCTCCAAGCGTGAGCGATTGAGCAGTTTCCTCCAAGCGCAGCCAGAGGCCAGGGAGATGGGGACAGTTGGGCGCTTTTCTCTGAGGGCGCACTGAAGAGTGGGACCCTGAGCTCTCGGCTCCTCCGGGCCAGAGACTGGGAGGCCGCCATCTTCATTCCCGTCCTCTGGAACTCTACGGAAAGCGCTCAGGAAACAAAAGCTCCCAAAAGCAAACCCGAGCGGATTACTTAACCCGGCCCCTGGTAAGGGCGGTGCAAAACCGCATGGAGCAAAGACGCTTGAGAATCACTACAACGGGCCCCTCCCCCAGAAGATCAACAAGAAATCCAGCCAAGACCAACTTCACTCAGCAAGGAAAACAGCGGAATTCAGAGGAGGAGAAAGCAAATCTTATCTGGACAAAATGACAAGGCAGAAAAACTCACCACAAAAAAAAAGAGCAAGAAGCAGTACCAAAGGCTGGGGACCTAATCAGTACAGACATTGCTAATATGACATATCTAGAGTTCAGAATGACGATTCTCAAGGTTCTAGCCGGGCTCGAAAAAGGCATAGAAGATATTAGAGAAACACTGTCCAGAGAGACAAAAGCCCTTTCTGGAGAAATGAAAGAACTAAAATCTAACCAAGTTGAAATTAAAAAAGCTATTAATGAGGTGCAATCAAAAATGGAAGCTCTTACTGCTAGGATAAATGAGGCAGAAGAAAGAATTAGTGACATAGAAGACCAAATGACAGAGAATAAAGAAGCTGAGCAAAAGAGAGACAAACAAATATTGGACCACAAGGAGAGAATTTGAGAGATAAGTGACACCATAAGATGACACAACATTAGAATAATTGGGATTCCAGGAGAAGAAGAAACAGGGGAGCAGAAGGTATATGAGAGTATTATTGTAGAGAATTTCCCTAATGTGGCAAAGGGAACAAACATCAAAATCCAGGAGATGCTAAGAACGCCCCTCAAAATCAATAAAAATAGGTCCACACCTCATCACCTGATAGTAAAATTTACAAGTCTTAGCGACAAAGAGAAAATCCTGAAAGCAGTCCAGGACAAGAAGTCTGTAACATACAAGGATAAAAACATTATTGGCAGCAGACCTATCCACAGAGACCTGGCAGGCCAGAAAGAGCTGGCATGATATATTCAGAGCACTAAACGAGAAAAACATGCAGCCAAGAATACTATATCCAACTAGGCTATCATTGAAAATAGAAGGAGAGATAAAAAGCTTCCAGGACAAACAAAAACTGAAAGAATTTGCAAACACCAAACCATCTCTACAGAAAATATTGAAAGGGGTCCTCTAAGCAAAGAGAGAGAGACCCTAAAAGTAGTAGATCAGAAAGAAACAGAGACAATATACAGTAACAGTCACCTTACAGGCAATACAATGGCATTGAATTCATATCTCTCAATAATTACCCTGAATGTTATTGGGCTAAATGCCCCAATCAAAAGACACAGGGTATCAGAATGGATAAAAAAACAAAACCCATCAATATTCTGCCTACAAGAAACTCATTTTAGAACCAAAGACACCTCCAGATTTAAAGTGAGGGGGCGGAAAACAATTTACCATGCTAATGGACATCAAAAGAAAGCTGGGGTGGCAATCCTTATATCAGATCAATTAGATTTTAAGCCAAAGACTATAATAAGAGATGAGGAAGGACACTGTATCATACTCAAAGGGTCTGTCCAACAAGAAGATCTAACAATTGTAAATATCTATGCCCCTAACGAGCAGCCAACTATATAAACCAATTAATAACAAAATCAAAGAAATACATTGACAATAATACAATAATTGTAGGGGACTTTAACACTCCCCTCACTGAAATGGACAGATCATCTAAGCAAAAGATCAACAAGGAAATAAGGGCCTTAAATGACACACTGGACCAGATGGACATCACAGATATATTCAGAACATTCCATCCCAAAGCAACAGAATACACATTCTTCTCTAGTGCACATGGAACATTCTCCAGAATAGACCACATCTTGTGTCATAAATCAGGTCTCACCTGGTATCAAAAGATTGGGATCATTCCCTGCATATTTTTAGACCACAATGCTCTGAAGCCAGAACTCAATCACAAGAGAAAATTTGGAAAGAACCCAAATACATGGAGACTAAACAGCATCCTTCTAAAGAATGAATGGGTCAACCAGGAAATTAAATAAGAATTGAAAAATTTCATGGAAACAAATGATAATGAAAATACAACGGTTCAAAATCTGTGGGACACAACAAAGGCAGTACTGAGAGGAAAATATATAGTGGTACAAGCCTTTCTCAAGAAACAAGAAAGGTCTCAAATACACAACCTAACCCTACACCTAAAGGAGCTGGAGAAAGAACAAGAAAGAAACCCTAAACCCAGCAGGAGAAGAGAAATCATAAAGATCAGAGCAGAAATCAATGAAGTAGAAACTAAAAAAACAATAGAACAAATCAATGAAACTAGGAGCTGGTTCTTTGAAAGAATTTATAAGATTGACAAACCCCTTGTCAGACTTATCAAAAAGAAATGAGAAAGGACCCAAATAAATAAAATCATGAATTAAAGGGGAGAGATCACAACTAACACCAAAGAAATACAAACAATTATAAGAACATACTATGAGCAACTCTACGCTGACAAATTCGACAATCTGGAAGAAATGGATACATTTCTAGAGACATACAAACTACCACAACTGAACTAGGAAGAAATAGAAAACCTGAAGAGACCCATAACCAGTAAGGAGATTGAAACAGTCATCAAAAATCTCCAAACAAACAAAAGCCCAGGGCCACACGGCTTCCCAGGAGAATTCTACCAAACATTTAAAGAAGAACTAATTCCTATTCTCCTGAAACTGTTCAAAAAATAGAAATGGAAGGAAAACTTCCAAACTCATTTTATGAGGCCAGCATCACCTTGATCCCAAAACCAGACAAGATCCCATCAAAAAAGAGAATTACAGACCAATATCCTTGATGAACACAGATGCGAAAATTCTCACCAAAATACTGGCCAACAGGATGCAACAGCACATTAAAAGGATTATGCACTACGACCAAGGGGGATTTATTCCAGGGCTACAAGTTTGGTTCAACATCCGCAAATCAATCACTCTGATACAATACATTAATAAAAGAAAGAACAAGAACCATATGATACTCTCAATAGATGCTGAAAAAGCATTTGACAAAGTACAGCATCCCTTCCTGATCAAAACTCTTCAAAGTGTAGGGATAGAGGGCACATAGCTCAATATTATCAAAGCCATCTATGAAAAACCCACTGTAAATATCATTCTTAATGGAGAAAAACTGAAAGCTAAGGTCAGGAACACAGCAAGGATGTCTGTTATCACCACTGCTGTTCAACATAGTACTAGAAGTCCTAGCCTCAGCAAACAGACAACAAAAAGAAATTAAAGGCGTCCAAATCGGCAAAGAAGAAGTCAAACTATCACTCTTTGCAGATGATATGATACTATATATGTGGAAAACCCAAAAGGCTCCACTTCGAAACTGCTAGAACTTGTACAGGAATTCAGTAAAGTGTCAGGATATAAAATCAATGCACAGAAATCAGATACATTTCTTTACACCAACAACAAGATAGAAGAAAGAGAAATTAAGGAGTCAGTCCCATTTACAATTGCACCCAAAACCATACCTAGGAATAAACCTAACCAAAGAGGCAAAGAATCTATACTCAGAAAACTATAAAATATTTATGAAAGAAATTGAGGAAGACATGAAGAAATGGAAAAATCTTCCATGCTCATGGATTGGAAGAACAAATATTGTGAAAATGTCTACTCTGCCTAAAGCAATCTACACATTGAATGCAATCCCTATCGAAATCCCATCCATTTTTTTCAAAGAAATAGAACAATCCTAAAATTTATATGGAACCAGAAAAGACCTCGAATAGCCAAAGGAATATCGAAAAAAAAAAAAAAAAAGCCAAAGGTGGTGGCATCACAATTCCAGACTTCAAGCTCTATTACAAAGCTGTCATCATCAAGACAGTATGGTACTGGCACAAAAACAGACACATAGATCAATGGAACAGAATAGAGAGCCCAGAAATAGACCCTCAACTCTATGGTCAACTAATCTTCGACAAAGCAGGAAGGAATGTCCAATGGAAAAAAGACAGTCTCTTCAACAAATGGTGCTGGGAAAATTGGACAGCCACATGCAGAAAAATGAAATTGGACTATTTCCTTATACCACACACACAAATAGACTCAAAATGGATGAAGGACCTCAATGTGAGAAAGGAATCCATCAAACCTTGAGGAGAACACAGGCAGCAACCTCTTTGACCTCAATAGCAGCAACTTCTTCCTAGGAACATCGCCAAAGACAATGGAAGCAAGGGCAAAAATGAACTATTGAGATTTCATCAAGATCAAAAGCTTTTGCACAGTAAAGGAAACAGTTAACAAAACCAAAAGACAACTGACAGAATGGGAGAAGATATTTGCAAATGACATATCCAATCAAGGGGTAGTATCCAAAATCTATAAAGAGCTTAGCAAACTCAACACCCAAAGAACAAATAATCCAATCAAGAAATGGGCAGAGAACATGAACAGACATTTCTGCAAAGAAGACATCCAGATGGCCAACAGACACATGAAAAAGTGCTCCACATCACTCGGCATCAGGGAAATACAAATCAAAACCACAATGAGATACCACCTCACACCAGTCAGAATGGCTAAAATTAACAAGTCAATAAATGACAGATGCTGGCGAGCATGCAGAGAGAGGGGAACCCTTCTACACTGTTGGTGGGAATGCAAGCTGGTGCAACCACTCTGGAAAATAGTGTGGAGGTTCCTCAAAAAACTGAAAATAGAGCTACCCTATGACCCAGCGATTGCACTACTGGGTATATATCCTAAAGATACAAATGTGGTGCTCCAAAGGGGCACTTGCACCCGAATGTTTATAGCAGCAATGTCCACAATAGCCAAACTATGGAAAGAACCTAGATGTCCATCAACAGATGAATGGATAAAGAAGATGTATATATAAACAATGGAATACTATGCAGCCATCAAAAGAAATGAAATCTTGCCATTTGTGACAACATGGATGGAACTAGAGGGTATTATGCTTAGTGAAATAAGTCAATTGGAGAAAGACAACTATCATATGATCTCCCTGTCACGAGGAAGTGGAGATGCAATGTGGGGGGGTTGGGGAGTAGGAAAAGAAAAAATGAAAGAAGATGGGATTGGGAGAGAGAGAAACCATAAAAGACTCAATCTCAAAAAACCGACTGAGGGTTCTGGGGGGAGGGGGGACGGGATAAGGTGGTGGGGATATGGACATTGGGTAGGGTATGTGCTATGATGAGTGCTGTGAAATGTGTAAACCTGGCGATTCACAGTCGTGTACCCCTTGGGATAAAAATATGTTATATGTTTATTAAAATAAATAAATTTAAAAAAAAATACAAGTGGTCAATAAATGCCTTCACATTTTCTATGCTAATGTGATGCTACTATAAAAATGGAAAGGATACTATAACAA